>NW_027397078.1:28022252-28080312 GCF_003265705.2 Callorhinus ursinus
GTGTGTGTGTGTGTGTGTGTGTGTGTGTGTGTGTGTGTGTGTGTGTGTTGGGCCTCCATGGATAAAGTGATGGCGATGGATGATTTGTGTGTGTGGCCAGACCCAGGGTGCGGGACTAGTGGCCCCTGATACTCAGCAGGCAGGGAAAGAGGGAAGAATTATTTTAACATGTTTTATTTTTTGTAGGTATGGATGGATTTTTAAGATCTGATGAGAGACAAAGACTAGCTAAAGAAAGACGAGAAGAAAGAGAAAAATGTCTTGGTAAGTTATGCTCTTTGGCTGTTTAGGTCCAAAGGAATAGAGATGTGGTTGTGCCTTTTCTGAACACCCTTAGAAATTGATGACTGAATGGGAAGAGAGCTAGGACAATTGCTAGATGAACGTTGAAGCACTGGGGAGTGAATTGACAATTTGGCTGGCATGTTCACAATTTTTATTTAATTCTCAGAACAGTTCATTTGCTCACTTAGCAAACATTGAACCCCTGCTATGTTCTAGATACTCTGCTAGAGACTGTGGGTAAGATGGTGAAGAACAAGAAACAGTGCCCCCAACCTCCTCAGGCAGCCACTATGTGCAATCACTCAGGCTCTTTCCAGGGCATCTAGAAGGGCCATCCTCAGAACTGAGAAAATTAGCAGTTAAGACATTTTCTGTGTTAGGACGGGAAACCCAGTTGAGAAAGGCTCTCTTAGCTCTTGCAAACTATAGACAGATAAGTACGATGTGTTCCCCACAGGGTACTGTGGGGTAGGTAAATAGTGGTTTCCCCACTGAATTGACACAAGTGAGCTTTCAGGTTCTTCTTGATTGGCTCCTGCCAGTTGGTCACATATTATTTTCCCCAGGGAACCCTTCCCTGACACCACCAGGTAGATAGTCCTTAGAAAATGTCTTGAGGGGAATATCATGAGTTTGCACCCTCGCCTAGCTCAGTGTCTTCCACATTTTTTTTTTTTAGGAAAAATACTCTTTATTTAAATAAATGACTTAGAAGTCATTTCTCAATCTAGTGTGTGGCTTAGCCACCATGACAGCTCTGACTTGGTGGTAGCAGCAGGAGTTGTGGCTGCCGTGTGCAGGGGCTGTTAACCATGTACTTCCCATGCTTGGTCTCATCTAATCTTCACCACACTGAGTTTGCAGACACGATGGTCCCCACTTCACAGAAGAGGAAATCAAGGCAGAGAGATGATGTGGTTAGCATGCCCAGAGTCACCCATCTAATGGCAAAGATGCCAGAACCCTCCGTCTCAATCACTGTAGCCTAGAATCCCACTGCGCTCTTTTTTGGTCTCACTCTTGCTTCTGCATTTTGGTTAATCCAAACCGCATGGGGTGTTCTGATAATGACACCTCTCTTCTGCTTTCCTTCCCCCAGCTGCCCGGGAGCAGCAGATCTTAGAGAAACAGAAAAGAGCGAAGCTCCAATATGAAAAGCAAATTGAGGAGCGATGGCGGAAACTGGAAGAGCAGCGACAGCGGGAGGACCAGAAAAGGGCAGCTGTGGAAGAGAAGAGGAAGCAGAAGCTCCGGGAGGAGGAGGTAAGGTCCCAGGACCTTCAAACCATTGCAGCAGCTCCCACGGGGCTTGCTGCTCAAGGGCATCTAAGTGGCCTGCCCAGCTAATCCAGCTCTGGGATACGAGAGAAATCTACTACTCAGCCTTCTCTCTGCAGCAAGACACGGTATAGTGAAAGCAGCACTGGAATAGGAATGAAGACACTTACCCATTCAACTCAGGGGTTAATTTGATCTTTGACCTTGGACAAGCCATTTGGCCTGTGTGGGTATTTGCTTGATTTGCTTATCTCTCTCTCTTTCTCTCTCTTTTTTTTTTAAAGATTCTATTTATTTATTTTACAGAGAGAGACACAGTGAGAGAGGGAACACAAGCAGGGGGAGTGGGAGAGGGAGGAGCAGGCTTCCTGCGGAGCAGGGAGCCCGATGTGGGGCTTGATCCCAGGACCCTATGATCACGACCTGAGCCGAAGGCAGACGCTTAACGACTGAGCCACCCAGGCGCTCCTGATTTGCTTGTCTCTGAAGTGAGGGGTTGAATTTGGCAGTCTCCAAGCCCTTTCCAGACCTAATTTTCTCTGACTTTGAGACTCATAGAGGATGGTGGATAGGGACCTGGTGATGTAGACTGCAGGAAGGGCTGGAGGAAGGGATGTGGGGGCAGAGGGTAACTTGGTCCTCTTATTCACAGCAGTCTACCTTCAAATACAAACATGCTAGTATATTTAAATTTTAATGCAATTTCTTGCTTTAATCATCCTTTCTCTACATTACCTTTTAAAAAAGAAACGGAATGTTGTTACCACTGTAGAGTCCTTTATTACTAAACTTTGAAAATATATTTAGAAAGCATATTTGGGGTATAGATTTTCTTAACAAGTATATTCTAAGGATGTAATCAAAGCCTTGTATCAGGTGATGATCATTTTTTATTCATAAGATATAATGACTCATCATTTAGTATAAATAATATAGAGGTTTATTAATCACCAGCTCTATAGGATTCAGAGACATTTGTGTAGATTTGGTATCTTTTTAAATCTCTGTATAGTTTATGACTATACATCTTTTACCCCTTCCTCTTTTTTAAATGAAAAAAACATGAACATGTGCACATGTGTACATACACACACATACACAATTAGACCCATCTTTGTCCACAAAGCACTCATTTAAATGGTGATTGCTTTGTTCCTCTTGGCAAATGAAAGTCATTCCCAGGGTCTTAGCTCCAATTCATCATTGGTGGCTGTGGGCCTGACAACTGCATGGATTCATCTGCTCCCTGTGCAAATCCCAGCTCTACTATGGGCTGTTGGTAGCCAGGAATAAGTCACCTAGCTCCTCATAACCCTCTAACTCAGTCTCTTCAGCCCAAAGCAGAGGTGGTCACAGGAATTAAAGGAAGTGACTTCTGTAAAAGTTCCAGCAAAGCACCTTACACAGAGTAGTGTTCAGAAATGTTAGATTCCCTTCAGTGACTTCAGTTGAATCTTTAATGGTTGCACTTCAAGATAATTTTCTGTTTGTGTGCTTCCTTTTGCCCCTAACATGGATGATAATGGGGTATGGGGGATACTGCCTGACCTTTGTCCCTACAAATACAAGCTGAGCTTGCTTCCTTCTTCCCAGACACAACATGGCAGGGCTGAGGGTCTGGGCCTCCTATGGTTGTGTAGCAACACGAGGAAACAGCAGCCTTCCTCTGCCACCACTCCCACCTTCAGGGCCCCCAGAGTCCCAGGTGGAGGTTAGGGACTTTCCACACACCTGCCAGCCTGTTAACCACATCAGTGTCAGCAGTCTGCTAGTGCTGAGACCTGTTTGGCATTCTTGTGGGTGATCTTTGGGGAGGATGGATAGGTCTATAGTGCAGGGGCCCCTTTCCAAAGGAAAGCCTTGCATTTGCCCTCATGTTTCCCTGGAAATCTTTGACAGGGCTACTGACTGCTTGGCATATGGCTGCGTAGATTCTCCAATCTTTTCTTGTTCTTCTTGTCATGTTCTGTCTCTGTCAACCAGAGAGAAGCCTCTGCAGGAATGGTTCATTCCACTGCAGCCCATTTTGCTTCTGTAGCTTATTGGAAATTGTTTAGGTTGCCCTCCAAGGCTTACCTCTCTGGGGCTGGTATTAGGAGCTCATAAAAGACCTGTTGACTCCACACCTCCCTCCTAGCCCTGTCCTGGTTCCATGTCCTTAGAGTTGCCATGATGTTGCTTTTGGTAACTCCCCACATCTGTGTGGGTGAGCCCCAGACTTGACCAGGAGGCTTCCTGTCTACCAGTACAGAACTGGGCACCACAAACAGCCTGGCTTCTAGAGGTCTTGAGGACTGGGAGGGCTGGAGGCTGGTCAGACCTGTCCTGGGGAAGGGGATATCCAGTCCACTTGAGATACTGACCTTGAGCTCATTCTGTCACTAAAGGCTGCTTTCTCCTCAAGGTGGGTTCTTCTAATCCTTGCACACCACAGAGCTCCCAAGACTCAAGCTTTTAGAGTAAACCCTTGTCACGTGCTTTGGTTAGGGCTGACAACACAGTGCACTCACCCATTCTCCCCTTGGAGGAGTATAGTTTCCTGACTAGAGGCCCTGAGAAATGGGATTTGGTGAAGCCAACTCCATGTTCCTCATGCCAAACAGATAACCAGGAAAGGCCTCTGTCAAAGAGTAGCTTCATCCCATACTTCTCAAAATCTTATTGCTTGATACCTAACAAAACCCACCAGGCTGAGTGTAAAAAGGAGAAATTTCTAAACTCACCTAAACAAAAACTTCACTAAACTGAGAGCTAGCTGGTCTCAGAGGGCATTGGCTGGCATGGGACCATGGTGACTCTGTGGCCTTCTGGCCAGATGTAGACATCTGTAAAGAGAAAGACCTTCTGCAGAGCCCGACTGAGAACCCCTTGGGGGCTTGTTCCCACACTGTTTTCCCAAGAACACATGTAGTAAGGGCAATGGAAAAGGCACAGCCAGCTCTCCATTCCTGCCAGAGATGGCTGGGTCATCAACAGTGCCTAGGCTGTGCCCTGCTGGAGGCCTTTTATAGTCCTTGGCCAGCTCCATGAGTCATTTTGGTCTTGGTTCTTCTCCTCTGAGTTCATCCAGGCAGATCTAGGGCCAGAGCTAAAGGGGTCAAGGGTGAGGTCCCCTCATTCCTTCCACTAAGCTGTACCCAATAGAGGACATTCTAAGGACAAGAATCTGCCTTGCTCTTTTCCCATCCTCTATTGATCATCTGATGATGCTCAGGAGAACGAGAATTTGGCAGGAATTTTGGTATGCAGTATGCAGCTCTAACATTTATTAATACTGTTCTTCTGGTGTGATTGAACTTTCTCGCATGCTCTCTTATGCTCACCCTTTCCTCTAACCAGTGGTTCTCACAGTGAGTTCAGGACCAGAAGCATCCACATAGCCTGGGAACTTGTCAGAAATGCAAATTCTTAGCAGGTACCACCCCAGACCTGTAGAATCAGAAACTCTGCATGTGGGGCCAGCAATTGGTGTTTTAACAAGCCCTCCAGGGGATTCTGATGCAAATTCATTCAAGTTTGAGAATCACTGCTTTAAACTGTTCTGTTAATAATTTTCCTTTACCAATTTGGATTCAGTTAGTATTGGTTAAGGACTTATTATGATAGTCATTGTCTCATAGACTTGAGTGCTCTGATGATACAGGTAATGTCATCCCCATTTTATTAAAGATTTTAATAAAAAGGGAAAGAGAAAGAATCTCAAGCAGACACTACACTTAATACTGAGCAGAGAGCCCGATACAGGGCTCAATCCCACGACCCTGAGATCATGACCTGAACTGAAGCCGAAACCAGGACTCATTTAACCAACGGAGCCACCCAGGTGCCCTCATCCCCATTCGATCAAATGAAGTAACAGAAAATTCCCTTCCCGCCTCCCTCTCCCCCGTCCCCCGCCCTGACACACACACACACAGTAATAGGGACTTATATAGGACTAACCTCTAACAAGAGTGAAGTGGGCCTGTTTTGTTTTGTTTAAGATTTTATTTATTTGGGGGGGGGAGAAAGAGCACAAGCAGGGGGAGGGGCAGAGGGAGAAACAGAGTACCTGCTGAGGACTCAGGACCCTGAGATCATGACCTGAGCCAAAGCCACCCGCTTAACCGACTGAGCCACCCAGGTGCCCCTGGACCAGTTTTGTTTTTGACATGTTTGAATCACCCCATTCTGATGATTTTGGGTTCCATAAGTCTTCTTACTGTAGAGCTTGGTTACCACCTATTTTTCATCATCTCTGCAAAAGCAGGTGACACAGAGTGATTGTGTCCTCTTTCAGGGATAGCTTCATTTTCATAAGCCTGCTTATGATTCAGAGGAATGTATCTCTAACAGTGGAATTTGGAGCAGCTCAGTGGGTTGGAGGTAGATGGTAGAAGTTTTGTTTTTGTTTTCGTTTTTGTTTTTGTTTTTAAGGTAACTGAACAGTCCAGTGGTAGGTCTGGATTTGGGTGAGCATTTCCTCATAATTATACCCCTATATAGCTGCTCAATGGTAAGTTTGGCTGGCAAGTCTTGGTGTTATTTGTTGTCATTGGTCTCCTGATAAATGAAGGACTGTCTTGTGAGGTCCTTTTGGCATGTAGGAAGTCTCCTATAACCCACTCAATACTAAATTCACTCTGAGGTAAAAGTTTTTAACATTTAAATTACGTCATTGGTTAAATACTTTATGTTAAATCCATATAATGAAATACCTCTCAGCCCCAGTCTCAAGCGACTGTACTTCAAGTATCGAATAGTCAAAAAGTTCTAGTCCCTCCAAACCGCCAACTTTTCTTGGGTAGGCCCTTGGGGGTTGGCTGTCAGAATTTAATGGGCCAGGGTCATGAGGGCAGGACTTTGCTAGGAAATGCACACTCATGATTGTAGAGTCTCAGCCAGAAACTAGAGCAAATAAAAATCTGAGATTTACAGGAGGAAAAAAAAAATCCCCTTTCTACCCAGAGGTCCCTGGAGAGGCCATCTCTTAGCAAAGTGCTGTTCAGAGAAAAATTATGCAGAGGAAGCCGAGATGTGCGTAATGCTCATCCCATCCCTCTAGTATATACAAAAGGGATAGATGCAGATACCTCCTAAGTGACCTTTCTGTGTTTCTAGTAAGTAAAATAAAGGAGCCTTTCCCTGATTCTTAAGTCATGGTTACACAGTTGGTGCTGCCCTAAATTTTGCTTACTTTTTATTCAAGCCATGAGAAAATAGTTATCTTTTTGTTTTGGAGTTGGGCTAGGATGACTCCATTTCCTAGAGCACCTCAGGGTTGGGTTTTAATGAAGGGAGAAGGGCATCGGCATGTACCTGTTTACCTTGCGTCAGACCTTGTCCAGTAGAGGCAGGGAGAGGATTTGGTATTTGCAATGTCATTGGGGTGGCAGGGAATGCAAAATTAAAACAGCTTCACTCCAGTGCCAAGGAAAGATTTGCCAGCATTCAGACCCAACTTTATGAAAATAACACTTTGGTTAACACAGGAGAGTGCTTTTAATAAATGCTCTGGTAAGGGAGAAGCCTGTTTGTTGTTGTTTTTTCTTCTGGCTAAAAACTGTTTAGTTCCTCCTCCCCTCCCCCCCGTCTAACTCTTGAGAATGTATAGATGCTTTATTTTATGGCCAGGAGGTTTTTACTCTTGTCTCTTTTAAAATTTGAAATGTGCAGCATTATCCCCAGAATACTATGTAGCAGGAAAATGTTACAATGTAGAAAACAATTGATTTCCTTTTAAGAAGTTCTAAGATGAAAATGAGGCTTGGTAAAATAGATCTCAAAGCCATGTATTACCCCAAAAAGTTATGCTTAGGGCTCTACAAATTTAAATTATATTTTAATTAAAATTTTTTCAAATCAGAATGCTTTATGCTTTTCTACTAGAGAGAGTGCCCTTGGTTCCAGAGCACAATTCCAGTTCTATTCAATGAGGCAAAATGGTACTTGAGACAGGCCTGAAAGAGTTAATGCTTGTCTGGCATTATACTTAAACAAATCAAGGCCTGGCTGCGGCAACAGCCTGCCCCCCTGGGGCTGGGAGCCAGCGCAAGCTGCATTGTTTACTCTCCACCCGCTAAGATCTGGCTAGTGTGGTGGAGAGCACATGTGCCTGGGTTTTGGATGCTGAGCACCGACAGCCCCATTTTGTGACTCACCCTGAGCACTGAAGCACAGCAGCACGGTGGGGCTGGGTGGTTATGTTGCTCTCCCTTGCGTGAACTGGGCAGGAGCGGCTCGAGGCAATGATGCGCCGGTCCCTGGAGCGCACACAGCAACTGGAGCTAAAGAAGAAGTGCTCGTGGGGAGCTTCGCTGGCCACCGGGCCTGGAGGTCGTGATGGTGAGTATAGGGCTGTCCTTGCATTGCAGGGCCCCGGTGGGAGATCATGGGGCAGGCAGCAGATCATGGGCACAGGCTGGTGCCCATTGGATCTGGGGCATGCTTTGTAGTCATCTGCAGGTACTTTTTTCAGATGTGATGCCAAGCTTCCTGTGTATGCATTTCTCATGAAGGGAGTCTGTGCATTCCTTTTGCTAGCAAACAGCAGTTGATACAGTAACTGGGCTTTAAGGGAAAGCAAAAGAAAAGCGAAGAAAATGAATGCAGAGCCTGGTTAACCAGATGCATCTGGCAAGCCTAGCGGTAATCTGATTTCAGGGAAGGTCAAATAGCAGTAGACTAAGTCACTGCTGTACCATGGCCTGGAAAGGCTGAGCAGCGGTTACCTAACCTCCAAAAGGGGCTGGGGCTTTTCCCTCCTCATTATTCATTTTTGTTGCTCTTTCAATTTTGTTTCAAGGTGACTTATTTATTTCATTTTCCAGATCATACTCATCTTTAAATTTTCAAGTGTTTAATGTGTGAACTGTCACTAGTCTCTGCGTGGCCTTTCTCTCTCTTCAATGTCTTCTTTTCTGTGATCTTGTCATTTTATTACACAGCTCTTTCTGAGAACAGATGGGTTCTGTTTGTAGTACAGTTGTTTGACTTTGCTGTGCTGTGCTTTTAACCTTTTGTCAGTGAATATACTTTATTTCTTTTTGGGAAGTCAATAACCCATTTCAGTTACTTTTTCTAATTTCCTAATTAGAAACTAAAGTCAAGCAGAAATTGGGACTTTTTTCTTTTACCTCTCTTTGCTCTGATTTTTTTGCTGTGTAGGTGAATCAGAAAATACCCCACCCCCTCCTCTAGGTTTAGCAGCCAGCACCCTCCCTCCGGACCCAGGGACCACTGCCACCGCTGCCGAGTCCACCAACGGTATATCTGAGCTTCACCGTGCCATGGCGTTTTGTGATGACTGTTCTGATCATTCCCCACCATCACTGTGTCTGTCTCAAGCGCTTTACAATTGATTTCTTAGACTGACCCCTTAGAACTTTTTTTTCTAGAAATGTGAATGACGTGCCCATATTTCTTTGTTCCTCTGTCATCATGGAGCTGTGCATGCCTTACACTCTGGTGCCCTGGAGACATTTCATCTTTAGCTCACTAACTTCTGCCTTGAAAAATCTTGTCAGTGTTGGACTTCTGTGCATTTAGATCTTTAACACTCTCATTAATTACTGGTTTTAGGCATTATGTAGTAGGGTGTTTGAGTCACTTCTGATTACCAAAACCTGTACTCTTACAAAGAGTTCTGGGTATTAATGTGATGGATTCCTGGAAGAGGTGTTTGAGACGGAGTGGTAGGGAGTTTATCAGTACTAACACTGGGAATCCAAGCAAGGAGATAAGTTTGCTTTGTTCTTGATTTTGTCTCTCTAATAGTTCTTTGTTTTTGGATTCAAGCCTGGGAAATTCTTAGGTTCTAGGACAAGAATGGAATTAGTAAAACTTTTCTCCCAGTTAATACTTTAGAAATTCAATCTATCTTTGGCTGGCAGAGAAAAAACAAGATGTAAAAGGGATGCAGTATTTACCAGCAGCACAGGTCAAATTACAGCAGTAGGAATAGTTATCTTTGGTTCCCAGCATTCCTTTGACAAAGAAAAATCCTTATTGGTGTTGCTGAGTAGCAGAGAATTTGCTCCATGGGTCAGATTAACTGTACTGTGGCGCTGGTCTGCCCCTAAAAGAGAGGGGCAGTAGGTAGAGCTGATAATTACCCTTGGGAATCACACCAAGGGCTTGGGGACAGGGTGAGGCAACCACAGTACTTGATTTGGGCATACAGTTTAAGGGAACACCTTATCAAGATTAAATAATATTTGAATAAATCAAAATTAATACAGAACAATCCTTGATGAACAAAATACCAAATTTCTAAAGACAAGTACCATACTCAGCCAGCCATATTGGAGCATGAGGCAAAAGGGTGGAATGTGTACCCCTTTACACATAGTTTTACATAATTTCTACTGGTTAACTTTTTTTCATTAAAGTAGTTGAAAAATGGGGCACCTGGGTGGCTCAGTCGTTGGGCATCTGCTTTTGGCTCAGGTCATGATCCCAGGGTCCTGGGATCGAGTCCTGCATTGGGCTCCCTGCTCCATGGGGAGCCTGCTTCTCCCTCTCCTGCTGCTCCCCCTGCCTGTGCTCTCTCTCTCTCTCTCTTTCTTTCTCTGACAAATAAATAAAATCTTTAAAAAAAAGTAGTTGAAAAATGCTGAAAAATTGAGTAGATATGTTAAAACTCAAATCATTTTAAATTTAAATATTTTATTTATACCAAAATAGAATTTATTATAATTTCATTTCAGCTTAAGAGAATTACAATTTACTTAAGATTGTCGCTTGGTCAGGACATACTGTAAAACATAGTAGATTTCTCATTTGGAAACGAGAGGAATAGTTTTAAACATAATTAGTGATGAGTTTGCTTCCTTTAAAGCCAAGGGTGCACATCCTTCTTTTTGTTTCAGGCTTTTGATATGGCTTGACAGGGCATTATCAGCACCTCTTCATTTGCTGTAATGGTTTAATTCAGAAACCAGTCTAAAATAATGGCTGGAAATTAAGAATACCAAAAGTAGGGACCACATGTTAAAATCCTAACCATAAATAGTCACAGCATTAGAAAAAGGGCTATTGTGATCCCATCTCTTGAGAGGAGAAAGAAATCAACTGCTAAAGGTTGTTCTGCTTTAAATATAGCTACTTGCATTCCATATTACTTCTTTCTCCACCCTGAGCCTGTAGATAACCTTCAGAAAAAGTCTGCTTTCAGCTCACACAGTCTCAGACCATAGAACATTTTTCCAGTGGTGATTTGTCTCTGGGTCCAGATTGGTTTTGTTTTTGTGTAGTCTGAATATGCTTAAAAGTCCCTGGACACAGGAAATGATTTGCCGGTGGGATTAGCATGGTTTTAGTTGAATAGTTGAGTGAGGTTGCATATTTGAAATTGAAGAGAAGATCTTGCTTCAGACTGATGGCTGCCGTGGCCTGGGCATTTCCAGATAGGCTAAGTGCATAGCAGGATGATGGAAGCCATGTGCTATGCCACAACAGTTTAGGAGGCGTGTGGATGAGGACAGGAAGAACACTTTGGGATATGTGTTTCTCAGTCTACAATGGTGTGAATACCAATGTCTTTAATGCATTTCTCTGCAGCATGTGACAAACTTTCAACATCAACCATGAATTTGCCAAAGCAGACGGAGCCTCCCATGAGTAAGCGCCTGTCTTCATCCACCGTGGCAATATCCTATTCCCCAGACCGAGGCAAGTGAACGTGTAGACCTGGTCTCTGTGGTTTTCTTCTTTCTAGTCTGAGCGTCTTAACATCAGTCTTTGTGAGAGCCCCTCTTGAGCCTTCTGCAAATGCCTCCATTATTTGCATTCAGCCTTGTGGTGTGAATGTGGGAGCCCCAGGGCCTCACTTAATGGGACTTTGGAAAGTGGCATCACTCTTTAGAGCCAGTTCGTTGTTGAATAGCTACAGGAATTAATGATATTCTTTCAGTCTGAAAGAGATTATTCCATTTTCCACAGTACACGTAGGAGTTATCCTGCCCTAGAATTAATTGACCAGTGGGCAAATATGACTGTTAAAAAAGTAACTGGTTATTGATGTGATCTACTTGATTAGCCAGAAATAGCAGAATTGATCATGAAGAGATAGGTGGAAAACTTAGTTGTATGAAAAAAAAATTGGACTCTGTTATTGTCTGAGGTTTGTAGGCCTGCCCTTTCTGTTTTGAAAACAGAAGTTCAGAGCTAATATGAAGACTTTAAAAGGGGAAAAAGATGGGAGGCCTGTTCTGGCACTCACTTTGAGGTGGAGGATGATATGTATAGGACATGTGCCGTTTCCAGAAACTGAATAGATTTAAAACTGTTTGTGTTCTAATAGAGGCTCAGATAAGTTACTAAAAGTATGAATTTGTACCTCTCAGAGAATGTAGTTTAAGGAAGTGAGGGAAACTCCATGCATTAAGTGCGTGTTTTAACACTGGAGAAGTGTCAGCTGCCAGTGGACTATTTAACAGGTCAGGCATTACCAAGGGGCAAGCAGGAGAGTGTTTGTGACTTTGAAGAGGCCAGTGTGCCTTTCTGGTTGTTTTTCAATGGCATTGACCTTGCACTTCCAGCACAGAGGCCTATCGTGTATGTCAGAGACCCCATAAGTGTCAGTGTTGCTGATCTCTGATGCAGTTCATGGTTGAACTGAACGCTGGAAACCTTGAATTAATTGAGAGCTGAATGAGAAAACATCTCCTTGCTTTTAATTCTATATGGCTTTTCCATAGTGAGTGTATTCTATATGTTTTCATTAATTCACATGGTTACAAATTGAGGTTAAATTCATATTTGCATTGATTACTATGTAAAGATACCAGGATGTTATTACATATTGTTGACGACTGAATTATCTGCTTGTGGATTATAAATTGAAAAATTTTAATTCCCAAACCATTTATTGGCTAATGGGTACCCAAGAAATTCAAAGTAATGGAAAAGTTAATCCATTACCATATAATATAATCCAAAGCCATCAAAATGACATTTCAGTCGCTGTGTTTTAGATTATGATTACTGCTACTTCCATTAAAGCCGATAATTAGTTGGCTATTTTTGTTTTTGTGGTTCTTATTTAATTTTTGCCCTTATGTACATGGAAAAAGTATGAACAGATACATATTTATACATTAACAAAATCAGTGTATAATGAAATGTTTTTTAACAGAGGACCCTAAAGTGTTTCATAGGAGTAATCTTTTTTCAATGTTAGATCTACTTGGTGAGTAAATGGTTTCTTGAGTCCATATTACATCTTGGGAGATGGGCTAATTCTCTTCAAGTGATACAGGTAATATTGTGATACTGTAATAGTGTATTGAATGAATTCTGGCACCCCAAAAGAGTTAACACACTCTCCCAAACTCCAAATGACACATCATTTGTTTTATTTTACTATGACAAACTCCAAAGCCATCCTTTGCTAGAGTATTTTTATTTTCCACATTCATTCTGCCACCCAAAAGCTAATTTGCATCATACACTGTGTTGTTTTAAACATTTTATTTTGCTTTAATTTTGCTTTTTAAAATTTTCATTTGATTCCATCCCTCAGCTCATCGCACACACCTTAATCCCATGGAAACCTTTCTTGTTATGCGACTGTTGACACCTACACAGGCTTCTTTAGCCAGAAGCAGAAGTGCACTCATGCTCTCTGAGCAGGCCAATGACTCAGGTAAAAGAGGCCAAGCTGGTGACACTGAGGAAAATGCCCAAAGGGGTGTTGGTCTCCCTATGAGTTATTTCTGAATTTTTCTATTTTGTTTCCCATTTGCTTTGTGAAATGTCTTCAGGGCTTAATAACATTTTCTACCCACCAGTGTTTTGCTGTTACTATGTTTTTTTTTTCTTTTCAGTGTCACAGAGGTGAGTAACTTATTTTTGATTGAGAGCATGTGGATTAGGAAAAAGAATCTATTTCATGAGCTGTGGAGGTTAGTAGACTTTCTTAAAGAGATGATTTGGCAAAGTAGCCTGTAAACCAGTCTCTGGAGTCCCATAACCAGATTTACCACTTACTAGTTCTTACTACTTTGGGTAAATTAATTAACCTCTCTAAGCCTCAGATTCCTTTTTTTTTTAAGATTAATTTATTTGAGAGAGAGCAAGTACAAGTGCAAGCACGCACTTGGGGGGAGAGGGAGAGAGAGAATCTCGAGCAAACTCCCTGCTGAGTGTAGAACCCAACTCGGGGTTTGATCTCATGACTCTGAGATAATGGCCTGAGCCAGAATCGAGAGTTGGACACTTAACCGACAGAGCCACCCAGGTGCCCCTAAAGCCTCAGTTTCCTTATCTATAAAATTGAAATACCTTAAATTGTCATGAGGATTAAATGATATAGGACAATGATTGGCAGAGTAAGAGCTCAACAAATATCTAGAGCCTTGCTGCTCAAGGGGTGGCCCATGGATCATCAATATTGGTATCACCTGGGAGCTTGTTAGGAAGGCACACTCTCAGGCCCCAGCAGACCTGTACACTGAAGTCTGAGAAACTATGGGCATCACTATCAAAGCTTTTTCTTGACTAAATTAGATTAAATTGTCATGGCAAGATTAATGAGGGCTGACATTCTCTGTTTGCAGATTAGCAACACTGTGTCCACATTAAAGCAGGTCTGGTCTTAGTTCCCAAGAGAGTGTGTTCACTTAGATGACATATAATTCCCTATCTACTTCTGACTAGTTTTTAGAGACAGCCTACTAGTTTGAGTAGTTGTGGTGTTTCCACAAAGAAGTATACAGATGGCCAATAAGCACATGACAAGATGCTCAACATCATTAGTCATTAGGGAAATGTATATGAAAACCACAATGATATACCACTTCACACTTACTAGAATGGCTAAAATTCAAAGAAAACAGGGAAAATAGTAGGTGTTGGCAAGGATGTAGAGAAATTATAACCTTCATACATTGCTGGTGGGAATATAAAATGATGTACTCACTTTGGAAAACTGCCTGGCAAGTTCCTCAAAAGGTTAAACATAGAGTTACCATGTGACCCAGCAATTGCACTCTTATGTATAGAGCCCAGAAAATTGAAAACACACAAAAGCTTGTCCCTGAGTAGTTCTTAGCATCATTAGCCACACAAAGTGGAAACAACCCAAATGTCCATCAACAGATGAGTGGATAAACAAAATGTGGTATATCCATAAAGTGGAATATTACTCAGCTATGAAGAAGAATGGATTACTGATATATGCTGCACCGATGAACCTTGAAAACATTAGGCTCAGTGAAAGAAGCCAGACACAAAATGCCCCAAGTTACATGAGTCCATTTATATGATTTGTCCAGAATAGGGCAAATCCAGAAAGACAGTAAATTTGTGGTTGCTAGGGACTGGAGGAGTGAGGAAAGGGAATGAATGCTTAATTGGTTACAGGGTTTGTTTTGGGAGTATTGAACATTTTCTGGAATTAGACTGTAGTTATGATTGTACAAACACGAATATACTGAAAACCACTAAATTGCACAGTTTTTAAAGGGTAAATTTTATGGTACATGAATTAGCTCTTTTTTTTCTTTAAAGATTTTATTTATTTATTTTGAGAGAGAGAGAGAGAGAATGAGAGCTAGAGAGCACGAGAGGGAAGAGGGTCAGAGGGAGAAGCAGACTCCCCGCAGGGAGCCCGACGCGGGACTCGATCCCAGGACTCCAGGATCGTGACCTGAGCCGAAGGCAGTCGCTTAACCAACTGAGCCACCCAGGCGCCCCTCCCCATGAATTAGCTCTTAACCAAAAAATTCCTGGGAGGTAGGAAGTATCCCCGTTTTGAGAACAAGGAATGTGTCAGGAAGTCCCCAAGACCATTTGCACGATCACTGATTCTCTAGGAGGACTCCTAACTATGATTTATTATGGTGAAAGTCTACAGAGCAAAATCGGCAAAGGGAAAAGGCCATGGGATGAAGTCTAGGGAAGAGCAGGAACAAGCTTCCAAAGTCCTCTTTCCATTGGAGCCATACAGAGCACATTCCCTCAGCAATGAGTTGTGACATGTATGAAGTGTTACCTACCAAGGAAGCTTATTAGAGAGTCAGTGCCCAGAGTTTTTATTGGAGGCTGGTCACGTAAGTACTCCCTGCCAGATACATACCCAAATTCCAGACTCTCAGAAAAAGAGCAGGTGTTGAGCATAAATCATGTTGTTTATACAAACAGCTTAGGCACAGTGAGCCACTCTTATCGGTTAATGATGGGAGCTCTCCCGGAAAACAAGTTCCCTGATGCCAGGGCCAACCTTGTAAGCTGGCCTTTCCAGGGACAGCAGTCAGACCTTCTATGTTGTTCTTTTCTTTTTAAGGATTTTATTTATTTATTTGGGAGAGAGAGCGAGAGCAAGCTGGATCCCAGGACCCTGAGATCATGACCTGAGCGGAAGGCAGACGCTTAATGACTAAGCCACCCAGGCACCCCTTCCTTTTTCTTTTCTGCACAGTCCATCCCCTTGGTCTTTGGCAAAGGCAGCTTTACAGCAGAATTATCATCAGTAGGATTCCACACAGCAGGGTGAGGCCAACCTACAGTATTGACCTCACTTATACCCTTTAGGCGTTCTGGACTTAGCCAGTTAAAACACAGATGGTTAGCATAAAGGTCTGTCTTAGAAAGCCAAGTGGCTTCCTCCATGACTTTCTGTATGAACCTTTTTTTTTTTTTTTAAGATTTTGTTTATTTATTTGACAGGGAGAGAGAGAGAATATGAGCAGGAGAGGGAGAAGCAGGTTCCCCACTGAACAGGGATCCCGATGCAGGGCTCAATCCCAGGACCCCGAGATCACAGCCTGAGTCGAAGGCAGATGCTTAACTGACTGAGCCACCCAGGCACCGCCCTTCCCACTTTTTTTTTTTAACCTGGCCCAAGGCATCAGTTCAGGCCCAGCACAACCTGGTCAGTAAGATGAAGCCGTCCTCAAGCCTTCCAGGGCGAAGGCAGTATCACAATAGTCAGAACACACACCTAGGGAGTATAATCCCTGAGGACACACATGTCCCCTGGAAACCGCTTACAGTGTTCCACGCACCCCAAGCAGGACATACATTGGTCAGGCGGTACAGGCTAACGGCCTGTTGTGTCCCACTCCCACTTGGAGGAGAAAACCAAAACCGAAGACATTACCTGGGTTGTACTTCTCCCCTCACTTTAACCAGCATGGCCAAAACCAGCCAGAGGATCCAGCAAGCCAACTCTTGGAGTTGGATGGGTTATCTTCAAATACCATAGGTATTTTACCTCTTGCAACAGACAGCAGCTGGGTTGCTGTTTGATACAGTGGCTGACGCCATAGCCACCAGGCACCAGAAAGTCATCATCCTCCATGCCTTTAGGCTTTCTTTTTCTTTTTTCTTTTTTTTTTAAGATTTTATTTATTTATTTGACAGAGAGAGAGCGAGAGCAGGAGCACAAGCAGGGAGAGTGGGAGAGGAAGAAGCAGTCTTTGCACCGAGCAGGGAGCCTGATGTGGGGCTCGATCCCAGGACCCTGGGATCATGACCTGAGCCGAAGGCAGACGCTTAACGACTGAGCCACCCAGGCACCCCTAGCCTTTCTTTTTCAAACACTGCTTTTACCATTTATCCGTGAATCCAGGGTCATTCTTGCAGTTCCCTGCTTCTGGCATCAATTGTATCAGGGGTCCCCAAGACCAGCCCCAGGTTTGGTGATTTGCCAGGAGCACTCAGGAGACTCAGCATATGGTGGCACTCACAGCTGTGGTGTGTTAGAGTAGAAGCTGCACAGCACATCGGCAGAGGGAATTGGCACACAGGCGAAGTCCAGAGGACACCAGGTGCGAGCTTCCAAGAGTCTTCTCCCAGTGGAGTCACACAGGACGTGCTTAATTCCCCCAGCAACGAGCTGTGATAACACATGTGAAATGTTGCCAACCGGGAAAGCTCGTTAGAGACTTGGTGGCCAGGGTTTTATTGAGGGCTGGTCACGTAGGCACCCTTGGCCAGTTACATACCCGAATTTCAGACTCTCAGAAGGAAAGCAGCTAAGTCATGTTGTTTTACATACAGCTTAGGCAGTGAGGTACTCATCAGTTAATAGCAAGAACCCTTCTCTAAGTTCTCAGGTGCTGACCAAGGACCAGCCTTGTAAAGCAGGACTTTCTAAGGACACTTTTCAGGGCTGCTATGTTAACTCTTTCCTGCACAAGGAAATTGACATTTGGAGAGGTTAAGTAACCTGCCCAAGGTGATCCAGTTATTTGGTGACAGTGCTAGTTCTGTCTGGTTCCAAAGGCCAGACTTTGAACTCATGAAATGAACTGGACTCTTGAGCATGGAGTATGGAAATCTTTCAAGATAGCGTCTATTCTGCATATACTAGAAAAAGTATGGTGGTATTTAGAGAATGTGGATTGCCCATGTTATGTTTTAACAGAAAATGTGTTCTTCCCAATTCCTTCCTCTCCCTACTTTTTCCTTCTGTGCTCCCTGTCTCTTTGGCTGTGATATTGTAACCTTCTAGTATCCCATGCCTGTCCTCGTGTAGCTCCTGCTGGTCCTCTTAAATCTTCTTACAAGTCTTCTCCCACTCGGAGTGCTGAGAGGAAGAAAACTCCATCTACATCTGGTGTAGGAGATTCTGGGAAAGGAGCCCCTGCAGGAGTGGAGGCCTCTCCGGTAGGTTTAAACCCACTCTCTCACCCCTTGGGACGGGTTTATTTGACAGTATGATTACTCCCTGTGCTTAACCGGGGGTCTCTGTTTCCATCAGTCTCCAGAGACTGCTCAACTGGTGGATTTGGTTTAAAAATTCACTCATCCTTTGAAAATCATTTAACTTTTTGCATCTTCCTAAATCTAAGTGCCTTGGAGCAAATTCCTAAAGACCTTGTCCTTGTTACAGCCTGCCCTCCAGGGGACAGGAGTCAAAAGGAATGTTCTGAGTGTTGTCTTTTTGCTTTTAAGGATGCCAGTCTCGCCTCTACAGGCAACTAGAACTAAGGTTCTAGGTCAGCCTTCAGTCCATAACAGTGGCCTTTAAACATTTTTGACATCATACTGACACCATCAGTAAAACAAATATTGAATGGGTACTCCCAATTATGTGTATTTATTTAGAAATTATACATACCATACTACTTTTGTTAGTTATCACTTGCTATGTAATAAATCACCCCAAACCTTAGCTGCTTAAAACAGTGTTTATTACCACACTGGTTCTTTGGGTCAGAAATTGAGGATGGCTTAGCTGGGTAGTTCTGGTTCAGGGTCTGTCATGAGGGTGTGGTCAGGATAATAGCCAGAGCTATAGTCCTATGAAAGCGTGGCTGGGGCTCTTCCAGAATGGCTCGCTCACATGGCTGCTGGCCTCAGTTCCTTATTGTGTGGACCTCTCTATAGAGCTGCTTGAATGTCCAAATGATGTGGCAGCTGGCTTCTTCCAGAGTGAGAGATCCAAGGGAGGGGTGCGGGTGCAGGCGTGCAAGGGAAAAGCTGCAGCACCTTTTATGCTCTAATCTTACATGTTACACACCATCATTCTGCCATATGTTGTTCCTTAAAAATAAGTCACTAAGACCAACCCACACTCGAAGGGAGGAGCATCAAATGACGTGTGGACTTGTTTTAAGACTGCCACATTACTGTACTATTGGGCATTTATTTTATAACAATATGTATTTTTAAAATCCATTGTGGTCCTGAGGTTCTTACATGAGAAGTGAATGTGTCAGACCTTGGGTTTTACTGTAGGGTCATTTACTGTATTTGTGTGCACGGGGTGGGGGCAAAGGAGGGTTTGTTGTAGAAAAGTGCAATAGGGAGAGAAGGGAACCATCCTTGTGGAGCCCTCACTGTGTGCCAGGCACAGAGGCCATGCCTCCTGCCTCTTGCCGAGGGAGGCCGTGGGGATGATGTACAGGGACAGGTGGTCCCTATGGGGCTGTAGTCCCCGTTACACCAGGTACACTGTTAGAGTCCACAGCTCACTGTCTTGGGTATTAACCACATTTACACCCACCTGTAGTTTTTTGGGGTGATTATGTATTTTTCTACTCTTTCCAGTTTTTTTTTCTTTTTTAATTCTAGTATAGGCATACAGTGTTATATTACTTTCAGGTATACAATATAGTGATTCAACAATTCTATACATTACTCAGTGCTCATCATGATAAGTGTACTGTTACTCCCCTTCACTTCTGTGACCCATCTCCTCCCCTCTCCAGCAACCACCAGTTTGTTCTCTGCATTTGAGTCTGTTTTTTTGTTTATCTCTTTCTTTCTTTCTTCAGTTTTGTTTCTTAAATTCCATTTATGTATGAAATCATATGGTATTTGTCTTTCTCTGACTTATTTCACTTACCATAATACTCTCTAGATCTGTCCATGTTGTTGCATATGGCAAGATTTCATTCTTTTTATGGCTAATATTCACATACTCTTTATTCATTCATTTATCAGTGGACATTTTGGCTGCTTTCATAATTTGGCTGTTATAAATAATCTGCAATAAACAGAGGGGTGCATATATTCCTTCGAATTAGTGTTTTCGTATACTTTGGGTAAATACCCAGTAGTGCAATTACTGGATCATAGGGTAGTTCTATTTTTTTAAAAGATTTTATTTATTCATTTGAGACACACACACAGAGAGAGGGAGCATGAGCAGGGAGAGAGGCAGAGGGAGAGGGAGAAGCAGGCTCCCCGCTGAGCCAGGAGCCTGATGTGGGGCTCGATCCCAGGACCCTGGGATCATGACCTGAGCCAAACGCAGACGTTTAACCATCTGAGCCACCCCAGGGTTGTTTTTTTTTTAACTTTTGGGGGAACCTTCATGCTGTTCTCCACAGTGGTGGCACCTGCTTGCATTCCCACCAGCAGTGCATGAGGGTTCCTTTTTCTTTACATCCTTGCTGACACTTGTTGTTTCTTGTGTTTTTGATTTTAGCCATTCTGACAGGTGTGAGCTGATAGCTCATGGAGGTTTTGATTTGCATTTCCCTGATGATGAGTGATCTAGTTTCTATATGTCCAGAATCATAATATTCTGTTCATAATATTCTATTCTGTTGTTGGCTTTTTTGCAAGATAACAAAGAGTAGGAAATCTTTGCGTTTTGAGGGTGAAGTTTTTTTTTTTTAATTGGATGACCTCAATATTGGCCACTAAATTGATGACCTCATGGTGCTTTCCTGCAAAGGTTCCCATTATGGGAAGCACTGTAGCTTCATATGGACCCTTCTGGAAGAAAGCTGTGCATCACTTGTATCTGGATTTTTTTTTTTTAAGAAATTGTAGAAGTATTGCCAGTGATGGGCTATGGCTGACCTCTTCTGTGTCCCCTTCAGTCAGAGAAGATGAAGCGGGGCCTGCGAACAACAACTTCTGTTCCCACTGTGGGCCTTGGATCTCCTCTGAGAAGATGCGAGTTTCCAGGAAGCATTGCTAAGAGGTCTTCTTCTCCAGTGACATCCAAGTAAGCATGTTTTCACTTTGCCACAGTTGGACAGTGAAAGCAATTTGGTGGGGCTCTGTATGCTGTGGCATGTGCTTGCTTCCTGCTGCCACATGAGTCATGGCCAACCTGAAGAGGTGAGCAGGAGGAATGCTGGACTTTGAGTTACCTTGTTTACTCTCTGTGTATCTTTTGCATAAATGATGGGCTCTTCAGGGGTTTGTTGCCTGGTAAGTATGAGATTCTGATTTCCGGAGATGATCCATTCAACATTTTCTCTTTTGGTCCATCGGTTCCATTCTGCTTTTCTGGCATTCTCCTTCACCTGCATCTAGAGTGAAGTGATTGCATTGTGCTTGGGTGCTCAAGCTCATGTACTTGGGCACGCACTCTCTCCCTCCCTCATCTGTCTCTTCAACAGAGAGGAAATAATAAGTTGTCAGCCACCATCAGCAGTATGTTGTTGTTGTTTTTAAATGAAGCCATTATATTTTTTTGTGAAGCATTGGGTGAACTCGCCAATGAAATCGTGTCACTGGAAAGCAAATTCACCCTGTGTGACCACTCTTGTATGTCATTAAAATATTTTGCTTATAACAAGAATGACTCAGTAAATAACTCAGTCTAGCAGAATGGAATCATCTTCTGTAGTACTGAGAGAGAAAGAGAAATATGATTTTAATTTGGAAAATAGAAAACTCTATAGAGAATCATGTAAGACTTGTTTAGTGCATCAATTTGATTCAGAGAACATGGGATAAAACACAAACTTAACGAACACTTGGGCGTTTGTTAAAAATATTTCAGTGACATCAGCTCTTATTTCTAATTTGTTGCTTTCTAACAGAAACTTTTTCTCTATTATGTTCAGAGAACATACAGTTTTTATAGATTACTAATACCTGTTATTGATATATCTGTCTTCTATAAGGAAAATCCTTAGATAACATATTGCTGAATTAACAGCATCAAGTTTTTGTTTTTAAGTCCATTGCAGTCTTTCTGTGCTTGTATTGCCTGTCTTTGGTTATGGTATTGCTCTCTTGCAAAATCTGAATCCATTAGGTGGGCTGTAAGGTCTCTATTTGTCTGTCTTATTTCTGAGCCTTCCATTCACGTTACTACTCCGGTGTTAGGGTGGGACAGTAACAGAAAAGCCTATTCATATTGGGGTTTTTCCAGATTACACCCCTTTCTTTCATAGATACTGACTCATGGTCCCTGCATGGAGAGTAGCTGGCAAGTTTCATCATCATCGTTGTAAATTTCACTAAGGTAAACTAAGGAGGTTGTTGCCCTCTGTAGAGATGAGAATTCGGTTTTTGGAAGCAGACTCACAGTGGGCTCTGTGCTATTTCTTTGACATTGAAAATCTTGATGGTGTGTTTCAGGAACTATTTTATATTTTTTAAGTTGAGATACATTTGACAGATTACATTGTATTAGTTTCAGGTGGACAGAATGAATGGTTCAATATTTGTATACATTACAAAATGATGACCATAATAAGTCTAGTTACTAAGTTACTATCCATCACCGTACATAGGTGCAACATTTTTTTTCTTTTTTTTCTTGTGAGGGCTTTTAAAATTTATTCTCTTAGCAACTTTCAAATATGCACTACGGTACAGTATTATTAACTAGAGTCACCCTGGTGTACATTCCATTCCATGGGTTACTTATTTTATAACCAGAATTTAGTACCATTTGACCCCCTTCACCCATTTCATCCATTCTGCTACCCCCCCCCCCCCCTTTCTGGCCCCCACCAGTCTGTTCTCTGGATCTGTGAGCTTGGTTTTGTTTATTTTTTAAATTCCATATGTAAGTGAGATCTTTAAGTATTTGTCATCTGATTTATTTCACTTAGCACAATGAATGTCCTCAAGTTCTATCCATGTGTTGCACATGGCAAGATTCCATTCTCTTTTTAATGGCTGAATCATATTCCATTGTGTATATATATGGAGCTATTTTATATTTTAAAGGATACATCATCTAAATTTATAAAAAGCTCATTTTGACCAAAGAGACTTAAACAAAATCCGAGACCTTTTTTTGAAGATTTTATTTAGAGAGAGAGAGAGAGAGAGAGAGAGCGGGGGGGAGGGGGGCAGAGCAGGAGGGAGAGAGAATCTCAAGCAGACTGTGCACTGAGTGCAGAGCCCAATGTGGGATTCAGTCTCACAACCCTGAGATCATGACCTGAGCTGAAATCAAGAGTTGGATGCTCAACTGACTAAGCCTTACCCAGATGCCCCAAAATCCCAGAATTTTTAATGCAGTTCAATTGAGAGAAATTTTTAAAATTTCCCCTCTATATAGAAGAGTAATGGGTACCTCATAGGTGCTTTTAAATATTTGTGGAATGAATGAATGCAAGTCCCTGTGTCCCGTATGCTTCAGAGAATCCCCAAATGAGTGAGAACAGTTTCCATTTGAACAGACCCCAAGTGAGGGGAGAGAGAGATGGGGATGCAGATGAGGACAGTTGCAGGCCTAGTGCAGAGAGAGTTGTCCAACTTAAACTGCTCATCCCCTCAACTCAGCCCAGCTGTCATCCTCTACAGAACCAGCCAAAAGTGAATTCACCCCGCTCTCTGTGCTCACAGAGCCTCATGGGCATGCTCAGTGCCTCCTCTGTGCCCAGTGTTCTCAGCCCATGGGAAACTTACCTGACATTGAATGATAATTATAACATCAGGTGGTGAGAAGTTCTATGAAGAAAAATAAAACTGGGTCAGATGACAGAGAGTGGTGGAGTGGAGTAGTAGCTAGATATGGTGGACAGGGAAGGCTTCTCTGGGGAGGTGACATTTGAACAGAACCCTGTATGGAGTGAGGGAGGAAGCAGGCCATGTTGATCTGTGGCTTCTTGCACTGTATCATCTGCTAGATTGCAGGGAGGGTGGGGAGTGATCGGATTTATTGTTGCACAGTAGGTGCTTCATGTGTGTCCATGTGACAAAAACTAGAAGGAAAGTAGAGCCTGGAGGGCGGGAGGGGATTGGCTGGTGGTATGGGCAGTGCTAGGACCATTCCTGCCCAAGGACTCAGGCCCTTTGCCTCCTCTTTCCTTCTGAGCCATTCGTTGTTTTTTTTCTCCTACTAATCAGTTCCTTAAATGTTCTCTTTTCTGGGCCGTGTATTTCTCCTGGGAAATGTTTGAAGGATGAGTGATACTGGCTTCTACTGTACTACAGTGTATTCCTGCTACTTCAGCAAAGAAAAATTAATGGAATGACCTTTCTTTTCAGAGCCCTATGCATACCATCCCTAGTGCAGGCAGGAAAAATAGTAAACTCTAACACAGCTGGACTTCGTGTGTATTGTCAAAACTACCAGAATCATTCTCTCCTTAAGGAGTGCCCTGGGGGGGGGCGCCTGGGTGGCTCAGTCATTAAGCATCTGCCTTTGGCTCAGGTCACGGTCCCAGGGTCCTGGGATTGAGCATTGGGCTCTCTGCTCGGCAGGAAGCCTGCTTCTCCCTCTTCCTCTGCCTGCCTCTCTGTCTACTTGTGCTCTCTATCTCTCTGTCAAATAAATAAAATCTTAAAAAAGAAGTGCCCTGGGTACAGGAGTTTGCTCCAGTACCTCTAAATCAGAATCACCAATTTGAGAGGTCTAAGGAGAAGCAAACATTTCTTGATTTTAAGACATTCAAAAAGAAAGATAATTTCTCCCCAGGTGAAGATTAATGGCTGAACTACAATGGGTATGAACCAGGTCTGAGAAATGTGGAAAGTCAGGTAGACTGTAAATAAGTTCTGAAATTTCAGCCAAACTCAACAGCAGTGAAAAAGAATGGACTGCCGCTGCCCACAACCAGTGGGTGGATCTCAGGAACATAGAGTTGAGCAGCAAAAGGAAGTTGTAAAAGAATATCAACAGTGACGTTTATATTGAGTTCCCAGATGTGTAAAACCAGCATGTTTTTAAGAATATAAATGTGGTAAAAATGAAAGAAAAGAAAACGGCAAATATAAAATGCAAAGTAATGATGGCCTCTGAGTGGGAAGTGGGGGAAGGGGTGAGGGAGGGGTACACGGGAGATTCCAGAATATTTATGATGTCTTTCTTTGGAACTGGTTGTTAGGTGTGTGGGTATTTGTTATGTCATTCTTCATACTTTCCCTATTTTATACATTTTTTTATGTTCAGTATTGAAGAAAGAAAAAAAGAAACCCTTGATTTTTAAAATGGTGTCACATACAAAATCCCAATCAGAGTGGAATTTTCAACCTTCCCTCTGTGCAGACCAAGTGTGTGTGATCTTTAAAGCATACTGGGAACGATGTGGCTTTGAACGGTGGTTTAGTTAGTCCTTTTGAACCCCCATCGAGAAACTCAGACAGGTCATGTGATAAATGGCTCTGGCAGCACATTGTTCTCCTCCTGAATATCAGATAAATTAAGCCAGTGTTCCGTGGCTGTGCATATTAATGTCATTGCTCTTTTAAGCATTCTAGTTTATTTCCATTGTTTGCATTGTTGGGTACTTGTATGGGTTTTAGGAAACTAGCTTCAGCAACACTCTCAAAGATGTGGATGGAGCATAGCTTTCTTCTTGTAACCTAGAGAGAGGAAATCAAGTGTGGTCATGTGCGTTTGTCCAACCTGTCCCTGCCTCTGAGAGTTAGTGCGGCCTGTACTCCTAATTCTTCAGTGTGAAATGTTCTCTAATGGTTTCAGGTTTTTAGAAATATATTCTAAGTCACTTTGGTCATTATGATAGGGAATGTTTTAGTTACCTCTTGCTGCTGTAATAACCCATCCCCCAAAATTTAGTAGCACAAAATAACAATTTGTTACTAATTTTCATAGCTCTATGACTTGGGCTTACCAGGAGGGTCTCTCTTGGGGTCTTTTGTGTGGTTTTTCTGAGGTTTGACTTGGATTCACCTGGTGGTTCTCACTTGGGGTCTTCCACCATAGGTTCCGTATCACCTGGGGCTGCAGTTACCTGTCTTGACTGAGCTGGAAGTCTGAGATAGCCCATTCACCTGGCTGGCAGTTAATGCTGGCTATTGGCTGGAGCTCAATGGGGGCTGGGAACCAGAATAGAATGCCTACACATAGCCTGTCCATATCACTTCGGCATCTCACAGCATGGCACTGAGTTCTAAGAGGGAGTGTTCCCAAGAGCAGGTATCTCCCAGAACAGGACATGGAAGCTGCCACGCTAATTAAGTACTGTGCCATGAATTGTCACAGCATTCCTTCTCTGCTGTGTTTTATTGGTCAAAGCAGTCAGGCCATCCGAGATTCAGTGGGATGGAGAAAGGAACTCAAAAGATCATGTGGGGTCAGAGGAGATATTTTTGTGATCATCTTCGGAAAATACAGTCTGCCACACATAATCACTTTGAGAGATAGCTTATACCTGAGATCAGTTTTGTGTCAGGAGCCTCGGTTAACTCTACTTTATCATGCATTTTGAGAAACAAAACAGATTTTGTTTGTCCGCATAAGGGAAAAAATTAAGACCAGGTTGTCAGTGTGGCCCAAAATAAGTACCTCCCACTCAGAATCATGGGCTCATGGAAGGTTCCTGGAGCCAGCTGATTCCTTCAATGGTTGAGGACATTTAATCAGTCATTACTGAGCATCATTGTGTACATTTCCCTGGTGCATATATGGTATGGTTACCCCTGCCTACGGATGAGTGTCTACTGTGGATCAGGGCCTCTGTATTGACAATCTGCCTGTTGTTTTTGCCACCACCATTGTTCTCGGATAGGCTTTTACATTTTTATTTGAACATTTTCTTGAAAAGGATAATTGAAAATGTTAAGTTATGCTCCCTCTTCATAGCCATACTTATACATTCGCCCAGTCTACAGTCCTGTATTTTTTCAGTTTTACTAGAGGATAATTTGAGTTTAGACCATTTTTTTTTTAGTTTAGACCAATTTTAAAAGCCTTTTTATTTTCATTTTTTAATAGATTTTATTTATTAATTTGAGAGAGTGCAAGCACGAGCAGGGGGAGAGGGAGAGGGACAAGCAGACTCCACACTGAGCTGAGAGCCTGACGCAGGGCTTGATCCCAGGATCCTAGGATCATGGTCTGAGCCTAAGGCAGACCCTTAACCAACTGAGCCACCCAGGCAGCCCAAAAGCCTTTTTATTTTAAAATCCTTTCAGCCCTACAGAAGAATTGCAAAACTATACCAAAGAACTCCTGTATGCCTTTCATCCTATTAATGTTTAACCATATTTGCTTCATCATTGCCATCCCTCCACTCACTTTCTTTCTTTCTTTTTTTTTTTTTAGAGATTTTATTTATTTGACAGAGAGACACAGCAAGAGAGGGAACACAAGCAGGGGGAGTGGGAGAGGAAGCAGGCTCTCCGCTGAGCAGAGAGCCCGATGCGGGGCTCGATCCCAGGACCTTGAGATCATGACCTGAGCCGAAGGCAGACGCTTAATGACTGAGCCACCCAGACGCTGCCCCCCACTCACTTTCATTCACTCTCTGTAGACATACACACACACACACACACACACACACACACACACACACACAGATTTTTCCCAGAACCGTTTGAGGAGTAAGTTGAAGACATCATGACCCTTTACCCCTAGGAATGAAGACGTTATTTTTGTGTAACCACAGTACAATTGTGGAAAATCACAAAATTTAATTTTGACATGTTATTGTTACTTAATTTACAGTCTATATGCAACTTTTACTGTCTCAGCGAGATTCTTCATAGCATTTTTTCCCCTGCGTCCAGGATCCAACCCTGGCTCTCACATTGCATTTAGTTTTGTCTTCTTGGTCTCCTTGAACTGTGAACAGTTCTTCAGCCTTTCTTCTTCATGACCTTGAAATTTTTAAAGATTTTATTTATTTATCTGTCAGAGGGAGAGAGTGAGCAAGCACAAGCAGGGGAGCGGCAGGCAGAGGGAGAAGCAGGCTCCCTGCTGAGCAAGGAGCCCGATGCAGGACTCAATCCCAGGACCCTTTGACATTTTTAAAGAGTACAAGCCAGATATTTTTCTTTTTAAAGATTTTATTTATTTGAGAGAGACACAGCGAGAGAGGGAGCACAAGCAGGGGGAGTGGGAGAGGGAGAAGCAGGCTTCCCGCCGAGCAGGGAGCCCGACGCAGGGCTCGATCCCAGGACCCTGGGATCATGACCTGAGCCAAAGGCAGACGCTTAACGACTGAGCCACCCAGGGGCCCCCAGGCCAGATATTTTGAGGAGTGTCCTTCAGTCTGGGTCAGTCTACTGTTTCCTCATGATTAGACTCAGGTTGTGCTCTTGGGGCAAGAATCCCGCAGAAGGCATGTTGGTTCCTTCTCAGTACATCATATCAGGAGGCCCTGACGTCAGGTTGTTCCATTACTGGTAATGGTAACTTTGATCACTGGCTTAAGGTGGTATCCACAAATTTCTTTGGTATAGAATTGCTCTTTTCCTCCCTGGAAAGTAATAAACTCTGACCATAAACATTGACTTTTCAGAATGTTGGCCGAGCTGTGCTGATGAGGAGGCCAGAGACCCCTCTCATCATGTGGGTGGGCTCTGTTCACTATGCCTGGAGTCAAGTGGCTTTAGAGAAACTAGAATTAGGTTCCAAGATGTGGAGGAAAAAAGTCCTTTGGGGTTCTGCTTTGTAGTAAACTCACATCCAGAAGTGTGACAGCCCTATCTCAACACTTATGTTTGCTGCTCTACTTACAGAGGGGTTTGCTCATATTTCCTACCAGTCATGGAACCTCAGAATATTATATAATCCTACCTTGTGCACCAGGAAGACCTTTCTCTACCACCCCAGCAAAATTTGTGAATCCCCTTTGTTAGCTCTTTAATCATTGGAGGTATTGAATTTTTTTTTAAAGAAAGTGGCTGGATTTATTTTTCTTTTAAGATTTTATTTGTTTATTTGAGAGAGTGCACAAGCAAGGGGAGTGACAGAGGGAGAGGGAGAAGCAGACTCCCTGCTGAGCAGGGAGCCCGATGTGGGGCTCGATCCCAGGACCCCAGGATCACAAACTGAGCTGAAGGGAGACACTTAATCGACTGAGCCACCCAGGAGGCCCGGAGGTATTGAACTTTTAAAAATTAAAATGGGAAGCCTATAAAAATGCAAGATGAAGAATCAAATGACTTGGGGGCCAGCCCTGGCTGTCTCACTGGTAACATCTCTTGGGAAAGGTCCTTTAAATGCTTAGGACTTTTTGGTTTTCTTATCTCAGATATGAGTAATAGTAATTTCCCACCTACCTCACTAGGTTATTGTGGCCGTCAAATTGATACTTTTTGAGTAGATGAGAAAGTACTTCTCTGTGAAAGCATGGTAAGTTCCCCGATCAATTCATACTTAATTTCTTTCAACAGCTAAAGATACCTATTTCTAGGAATTTGTGAAAAACAAAAAACAAAAAACAACTTTGCCAGACTTCATTTGGTTTGCAGTAGTGAGAAGGGCTGGCCAGAGAGCTTGGAGCCTGCCAGACCAATATCACCTGGTTCAGGATGCCTGTGCTCAGCATCTCTTGCAAGAACCTAACAAAGTTCTAAATCCATATAGAAAAGTAGCAAGACAGGATGAGCAGGAGACTACATAAATGGGGATAAATAGGAAATTTTTAAGATTGTATTCTGTATTTTGGTCACTTGCTGTTTAAAAAATAATCTGTAATGCCTACACTTCTCTAATTTAAAGGTTGTGTTTGTGCATATGTGTGTGTGTGTGTGTGTGTGTTTATGTGTGTGTGTTCTAATTCTGCTATTTACTTAGAATAGAACCTCACAGTCTGTGGTGTGAACAGAACCACTGCATGACTTTTCTGTTGAAGCAAGACTGCTCAGGGCTAAGCTGACCTGAGACTGTCCGACCTCCCCCATCTAGGCCATTCGGGCCTTTTCTCCCTGGGATTGTAGTACTGCCATGCATCTCCATCTATAGGTTCCAGGCACACTGAGGGTGTGACTTCATCGCATTCCATTCCCTTCTGATAGTGAGCCATTTAAACCAGACCCTGGGGTGTATTAGGATCCACGTGCAGGTGTTCTGGCTGCTAAGGGGACTATAGAATGGATTGGGCCTGCAGCCAGTTCAGGCTTCTTACTCACTCCCCCCATTCCATCCCTGGGAACCCTCATGGTGGGAGCTGTGTCTGCAGAAGAGCTGCTCATCCATCTCCTCATTCACTGGTAGAGGCACCAGCACACTGCAGGCCCCCTTGGGTAGAGCCCACTTCTTCAGGCACTGCTCCAAGAAGTTCAGAGTGCATGTTTGCTACAGGCAAGTCCCAGAGTGAATGTGGTTGGACTGGACTGCCTGTGTGCAGCACCTTTGCTCAGTCTCACCAGCCGTGAGGGATCCAGCTGTGACTCTCTGTCAAAACACATAAGCCACTACTACTTACCTCTCAGGAAGCCCATAGTTGTGGCTCGGGGTGACTGTGGGGTTTAGGACACGCCTGTCCAACCAGGATAGCTCTACTCTTACCAGCTTTATACAGATAGAGTGGGGGGGTAGCTGTATGTATGTGTCACTCAGGTGCTTCTCACCTGGAGGTGACCTTGTCCCTGAGGGGACGTTTGACAATGTCTGGAGACATTTTTGGTTGTTACAACCTGGAGTTGAGGGTGACAATAGCTATTGGTAAGCATCTGGTAAGTTGAGGCCAGGGATGCTGCTAAACATCCGACATGCACGGGACAGCCCTACAACAAAGAATGGTCCAGCCCCAAATGTCAGTAACAGCAGGGTTGAAAAACCCTGGGACATACGGATACGTATATGGAGAGGGCAGGATTCTGTGCATGTCTTTCTTTTCTTTTTTCTTCTTCTTCTTTTTTTTTTGGTAAGAGTCTAGGAACAAAATTAGAAAATCAGGGTTAAATGGTGCAACTGGAAAGAAACATCTGGTTGCCAAGAAGTCCCTTAGGAATCGTGGGCCTGAGTCAGCTGAGCCCAAAGGCAGAGTGAGAACAGTCTGCAGGGAGGAGGCACCATCCATGTGGACAGGTTGTCACAGGGGTTCTGTGTGGCCCCAAGCCTGCAGGATGATGGCACAGGGAAGTTGGTGTGGCCAGTATGAAACTATTCTTTCTGGGGCCAGAGCTGTCCAGCTTGGGAGCAGACTGTTCATAAAGGCAGACAGCCTACCATGGAAGTGAGACCTGGACTGATTATCAGTAAATCAGTAAAACGGTGGATACTGAAACAGCTGAATTTTAAAAATTCAAATCAGGTTCAAGTTGTATTCATTGGATCGAGTATGACACCATTATGTGGCCCTCAGTCTGGCTTTGACTAAGAGAAGGTGGTTTCCTGGGCATGTGTAGCTGGCCTTTTAGCATGAGAGCATCACTGGAAAACTGGCCTGCATTTTACCTAATCCACATACCACTTGACAATTAGTTTCCATCTCAAGACCAAGTGTAATGTTGATTTGATCATGTTTTTCTTTACCATCAGAACTTGATTAGGTAACTCTTAAGCCTGTGGTGATAAATTGGCCTTTAATATGTTGAGTTGTTATTTTTTTTTTTTTTTGCTGTTTTCATAGATCAAAAACAGTTGAACATTGGCAGTTCCATATGGTTCAATCTGCCACAAGATTGAGAGTGACGATTTGTAATTTATGTACAGATTACTTCTTCCTAAAGGAACTCTGCAAATGCTTCCTCCCTGTGCAACCTTCTGGGTAAAATCAGCTTCTGAAGCTAGGTTGTTACCGGTATCCTCAACACCTAGCACGCACCAGGAGCCAAGCCTAGACCAGTGTACTTATAATGGACCTTTTTTCAACATAAGACAGGCTCCTGCATTTTAACAAAGCAATATTTCCCTGAGTGACAGTAGGCTTGTCCTCAGCTTTCACATCTTTCCAGTAGCAGGAGAGATTCTTTTAAACCTTAAGAACCTCAAAAAAAGGGCACCTCTTCTCCCCACCTCTTGGATGAGTTTGCTCCTTGGCATATAAAAAGGAACTGGATATCAATCATACTTCAGTAAAAGTGAATTAAAAAAAAGGAACCAGGGACCTTGAAGGCATTATGTTGGGTGAAATAAGCCAGAAACAAAAGGACATATACTGTATGATTTCACTTCTGTGAGGTACCTGGAGTAGTCAGATTCCTACAGAGAGAAAGCAGAAGGGTGGTTGCCAAGGGCTGAGGGAGGCAGGAATAGGGAGTTAGTGTTTAATAGGTACAGAGTTGTGGAGATGGATGGTGGTGATAGTTGAACCACATTGTGAATGTACTTAATGCCACTGAACTGTACACTTAATGGCTAAAGGGCACCTGGGTGGCTCAGTCAATTAATGGCCCAACTCTTGCTTTCGGCTCAGGTCATGATCTCAGGGTCATGGGAACAAGCCCTATGTCAGGGTCCATGCTCAGCACGGAGTCTGCTTGAGATTCTCTCCCTCTCCCTCTCCCCCTCCGCCCTCACGCCCCTTGCTCTTTCTGTCTCTCTCTGTCTCTGTCTTTCCAAAATAAATAAATAAAATCTTAAGAAAGAGAATGGCTAAGATGGTAACTCTTATGTGTATTTTGCCACAATAAAAAAAAAAAAAGAGCTAGCTCATCCATTGCCATATGCTGAAGCCAGATCCAACCCTGGTATTCATTTGAAAAGAGGTAGGATGGTGCCTAACACTTTATCCTTACATTGTCATTCAAACTTCAGTGAAGTTAGGACATGGCTGGGCTTCCTAAAATCTTGTCCCTTCCACCAGGGATATCTTATAGATACCTATATTGCTATTAGGGTGATAGTACTTCAAGGACTTTTGAGTGCGTGCTAAGCCTTCCACTTGTTCCTCTTGAAGGATGAAATTGTTTATCCTTTTGGATGGGTTTTTGGAACCAAGGCTGTTAGGAACCCAGAGAAGGTTCTGTGGTCAGGCTCAGTAATCATCTTCTGGCACGTTTTTGGCTTTCCAGAGCAACTTCAAAAGCATATCCACAGTCTCCAAAGAATACGAAGCCGCCATACCCAGGGTCTCCTGTGAAGTACCGCTTTCCCACCTTTCCCAGCCAGGAAACGCCCAAGAGGAAAGCAGAGAAAGAGAAGAGCAATAAGGAAAGGGAAGGTGCCCTGGCTCAGCAGGCAGCTGGCCTGTGTGGAGAGGAAACCCCAGAGAAACATGTGGTGGACAAGCATGTCACTGAGAAGCATGTGGCCGCAGGAGGGAAGGCCGAGAGCAGCGGAGGTAAGCCCTTCTTGTCGATGCTGCCCCAGGGCTTGGATTTACAAGCTGGTTCTCTCTCTGCCCGGATCCATGTTGGAGTCTCATGTGTGGGGGTGGGGGGGAGAGAGGGAAGGAGATTTTTCCCTGGGACAACTTCATGCCCTTATGCTGTTTTCTCAGGCTTACACGTTGCCCCTGAATCCTTCCCCTTGGTCTCCTATGGGTCTCCTGGAGGAGGGACTGACACTGGTCATGGCTTTGGAAGCTCATGGGGGTGTTGAGCTGCTTCCAGTCAGCATCAGCACTTCCCACAGAGAAGGTCTTCCTTTAGTCCTTCAAGCTTTTCCGCTAGATGCAGTGAGTTCACCCAGATGGGCACTGCCGTGGTGGCTCCTGTGGATCACGCTATCCACCCTGTCTCTCCTCCCCACCTTTCCACTACCCTCCACTGGGAAATATGTTCACAGGATCACAGCCATCCCATTGCAACTTCTCTGCTCAGTGGCTAATTGTGCTCATCCCAGAAGCATTTCCCATCACCCACTGAGTTGGACTTTTTTTTTCCAAGCGGCAGCTACCCTTGTGATTGCAATCAGTGTTTCATGTCCCATGATCTTTTCCTCTGATGCAGCCTCAGGGAAGCCCACAGCAGGCACCACTGATGCAGGAGAGGCTGCGAAGATCCTGGCTGAAAAGAGACGACAGGCCCGGCTACAGAAGGAGGAGCAGGAACGGCTGGAGAAGGAAGAACAGGACAGGTGTGGGGCTGCTCAGCGTTTCGGTGCCATCTTGTGTAAAAGGCTGTGGTAGAAAGAGCAACTCACCTTTCTTTCTAGGGTTTGACTATTGATAAAAACTGGGCAGAAGTACAGGTCTGCATGGCAGGTGTTCAGGAGACTGTGTCTTCTACTAGATACAATTAACAGCAATGGAACATTGCCCTTTTAAGACTACCTGGAAACTCATAGCTCCTGGATCTAAATGTTACCAATGGCTTCCCATTCTCCCTTTAGACTCTAGGACCAGCGAGGCCTTGTAGAGCTATCAAGGGAGTTGTTTTAGCTTCGTTCATGGAATGAGATTCTTCCTGAAGATAGGAGGTTCCAGAGGTAGAGATCTTGATTCTGCTTCCCAAATCATGTTTTTTCCTTAAATTATCCTAAATTGCACCCCCAGGTGAGAGGGAAGAAGGTTGACCAAAGGCCCCTAGGTGGGGTGGAAGCCGATGTCATTGTCCACAAGCAGCAAAGTAGAGGGACTCCATTCCTAGAGCACAACAGAGGTCCTTAAATATGGGAGGGAGGTGTTGGAACCATCTGGGGAGTGCAGTGAAAATACACAGGCCTAGGCCCTACCCTGTTTCAACAGCTCGCCAAAGTATGAGAATCACTGTGTTGTTAGTACCAGGGCACTTTGGTCAAAGTACAGATAGTTCTGCCTTTTCTGATCTTTGTATTCAGAAAAGAATGAATGTTGAAGGACAAGGTAGATTTTATCATTAAATTGATAAGGAAGCTTTTAGGGTAATCACACAGTGCAGTCCAATATGTTGAGAGAATTAACTTGACAGAAAGCAAGCCATGCCACAGCACTTCAAGACTGGTACTGAATTTCGAGTGATAAATAATAGAATAGCCTTGATCCTTAAGTGACCTTGGCAAGTCTTTTGTGGTCTCTAATTACAGGTTTGCTGATTTATTTATTTATTTATTTATTTTAAGGCTGGGCAGTAGGTCTTAATTATCACTTCTTCAAATTCTGTACTTTTCTGATGATTTTCCCACCTCCAGCCTTCTGGTCAACAGTGACACATCTTTTTGTTGAGTGGTGTGTTTGGGCTGGTTTGAGGGGGCCATAGGATGTGTGAAGAGAGGTCACAGGAGGTAAAGATGAATCACAGGACCTCAAATGACAGGCCTTGGTGATTACAGGTTCTAAGCAGGTAGGTAACATGATTGTGGCTATATGCTTAGGAAGGTGAAGTTCTTTACCTTCTAACGATCACCTTCTCTCTCACATTTCCCGCACAGCCCAGCTCCTGAAAGGATTGATTGTACTTGCTGTCTTTATTTCTTCAGCTCATATTCATACCTCACACTCACATTCCTCCCAATTGCCAGACTCCTAATCCATTTCTTTGTTGACTTTGACCTTGTCAGGCTTGCCCTTGCTTCTTTGGACTCTCCTTCTCGGTCTCTTCTGTCCACCCAGTATCCCCTCACATGTTGCCTGGACTCTCAACCCTCAGTCCTTGGCCACCTTCACCTAACAAGCCCTCCGTGAGCAGTGGTGCTCCCTGCTGTTCGGCCATTTTCCTCTGGCTTCAAAAGATTTGGGGCCCACATTTCACACAACGGTTTCATGTTGAGCATTTGAAGTGCTAAACCAACTCTGCTTCCATCTCCCCTTCTATCCTCATTTTCCCTTTTCCTCATTTACCATCTGTTTCTGAAGCTAATTTCTTGTTTTGAAACCTTCAGTACTTCCTGGTACAAGGGAGGCAGTAAATAACACATGCACACTGGTGACCTCTGACTCTGTGCCTGTGGCCCAGTCTCTTGCTAGGGCTGTGCTGTCCACTACCATAGCCTCTATTCCCATGCAGCTACCAAAATACAAATGCAGTAAAATTAAGTAAAATTCAGTTCCTGCACACAAGGGAGAGAGAATCATGAAACCCACACCTTGTTCACAGATTTAGTAGTTCAAGGCTAAGCATGTGTCAGGGATGTGATGCAAGTTCAAGAGGGGCCGAGGGCTGGAGGATGAGAGATGGGGGTCATTACACAAAGACCCTCACCAGTGGCTATTGACAGGGATAAGGGATGCATATGCTAAATCCTGAATGATGACCGTGGTGCATAGTTTTTTGGTACTTTCTTTTTTTTTTAATTTTTTTTAAAGATTTTATTTATTTGAGAGAGAGAGAATGAGAGATAGAGAGCACATGAGGGGGAGGAGGGTCAGAGGGAGAAGCAGACTCCCCACCGAGCAGGGAGCCCGATATGGGACTCGATCCCGGGACTCCAGGATCATGACCTGAGCCAATGGCAGTCGCTTAACCAACTGAGCCACCCAGGCGCCCCGTTTTTTGGTGCTTTCTACCTGGTAAGGAAAAGGGATAGGTTTGGAGTAAATGACAGGAATTAAAACAGAGGAGTGATAGGACTGCACATGGGTCTTGTGAACTCCAGAGGGAACTTGGTCAAGATGGCAAGGGGGTGGGGCAGCCTGCAGCAGCAGGACATTGGAGAAATGACCAAATCCATGTTCTCTGGTTTCTTAAGCAGATAGAGAAAGAATGTTTGTCCTTGGAGAGGATATTGAGGGACTCAGCTTCACATAAGAACCTAGTTTTCACCTGCTTTGGGAGAAGCAGAATATGGTTGATGGAGGGTATTTTGTCTGTAACAGGAGGGACAAGCAAGGGCTAATGGGCCTGTGGGGGGGAATGTGTTATACATGATGGTGAGGATTAGGGAGACTTAGGGGCCAAGAGGATGTGTCACTTACTGTGTGTGTGTGTGTGCGTGTGTGCATGCGCACACACATGCATGCATTGGGCACCTCTGAAGTCCTTATGGTAATACAGAAGAAACAGAATGGCTTTTCGGATCCTGAAGATGAAGATAAAGATGAAGTAGCTTGTGCATTAATTCATACACAGTGTACCCTTTGTGTATTAACTTCTTGGGGACAGTCAAACCATCTCATCAAATGAGGGATAAGAACTAAAACAGTGCTCTGAATTAATCTTTGGATAAGTTTTGTTATCGACACACCCATTTTGATACTCTTGTGTTAGACATACTTGGTCTTTCATTGAGGAATCTTAAGAACTGGATAGGCCCTGTAATGCTCTTGTCCAGAGTTGTCCGGAATGTATGTTAATAATTTCAGTTATTAACTTTTAGGCACTGCAACCTTTGCTAATATAAACTATGTTGTGCACTATTAGTCTTGGGCTAATGTCTTTCAGTATTTCTTTACCTTTTAAAACATTTCTTTGGTGATACATAGGCTAATTGCCTCCACAGTTCCTGCAAGATGGGAGGATATTCTTTTTACGTCCTGATCTGGGGCAGAGGGGGAGGGAGAGAAAGAATCTTTTTTTTTTTAAACAATTTATTTATTTGAGAGAGAAAGAGACCATGAGCAGGGGGAGGGGCAGAGGGAAAAGCAGATTTCCCGCAGAGCAGGGAGGGAGCTTGATGCAGGGCTCGATCCCAGGACCCTGGGATCATGAGCTAAGCTGAAGGCAGACGCTTAACTGACTGAGCCACCCAGGTGCCTCAGGTGCAGTCTTGCCCATATGTCACATTGCTGTTCAGTAACATACTGTAAAATGAGTATGATTACTTACATTTTTTTTTTTTTGGATGAGGAAAGTAACACACTTGTGAAAAGGAAAAAAGTTGGAAATGTAAAAAAAAAAGCAATTAGACTTTATAGGGTTTTCCCTCACTGCTCAGAGCTCTTTATCATTCTATTATCAACCATTCATCTGTGGATGAAAAATTTCTAAATGTCATTTAATTTTCATATAGCAAAGAATAAAAGATAAAAGAGATTTTTTAACACCTCATTTTTAAAAAGATTTATTTATTTTAGAGAGCATGAATCGGGAGAGGGGCAGAGGGAGAGGGTGAGAGAGAATCACAAGCAGACTCCCCACTTAGTGTGGGGCTCAATCTCATGACCCTGAGATCATGACCTGAGCCAAAATCAAAAGTCGAATGCTTAACTGACTGAGCCACACAGGCACCCAAAGCTAAAAGAGATTTTTAAAGATTGGTAAAACAAATGAGAAATAGATGTTTTAATTTCTATATTAAATATAAGGATCTGTTGAGCATTTTCTTCCACTTGCTGCTTCAGAAGTCACGTAGCAATTGGAACCCAAAGTGTATTTTTTGAGCTCATAGTCTCCGCTCTTAAATTGCTGACTGGCACCGTTGTAGCCATCGAGACACTTTTGGGTTTTTTTTTCAGCTCCAATTAGTTTTAAATATGTATTTCACTTAGTTTTTAAAAGAATTGTCATTAAGTAAGAATGATGGGGCTGTGGTCATTTGTAGGTTGACTAGGGAACATTTGTGTCTTCATTACGGTATGTTCACAAGTCGGTACATCATTACTGTTTGTCTTAACAGAATTTAAAAGTCTATATGTATCTATTATATATAGATTTATTTCTTGGTAAATGTATAGACTGAAGTGGCTTTCTGGGAAGGATGAGTCATTTTCTTGAGTGGATACTAATTCAAGTGCACATATCTGTGACTGTGTTGTACCTTACGCTCCCTGTCAACACATAGTTCTTTGGCACTTTGCCTTTTGAGAATGTCATCATCTCCTAACAGTTATGTTCTCAAAAGGCTGGAGAGAGAGGAATTGAAAAGAAAGGCAGAGGAGGAAAGACTTCGCCTAGAAGAGGAAGCCCGTAAGCAGGAAGAGGAAAAGAAGCGGCAGGAAGAGGAAGAAAAAAGAAAGGCAGAAGAGGAGGCTAAGAGAAAGGCCAAGGAGGAGCTGTTATTAAAAGAAGAGCAAGAAAAGGAAAAACAAGAAAAAGAAAAGCAAGAAAAGGAAAAACAAGAAAAAGAAAAGCAAGAAAAGGTCATCATTGAAAAGCAGGTACTGTATGAGTCTTCATATGGACTCTCCTTATGGGCTTTAGTTAATATTAGGTAAAATGAATTAAATTTGAATGACTCATAATATTTAATTGAAGTTTTTTCTTTAACTGGGCTGGCTATTAAGTATGAGTTACTTTGGGCAATAAAAGTGAAGTTTATAGTGTTTGCAGTATGTCAGTTCACATTCCCCAAAAGGCAGACCCTAGGATGAGAATTTGGGTGCCGGTAATTTATTTGGGATAAGATCCCAGGAAGCTGGTAGGGAAGTGAGAGGAAATCCTGTATAAGTGAACTGATTAGTAGCTTATTGTGGACCACTGGGAGTTAGTCCCTTTGGATTCTCTAAGAGACTGCAATATGCCTTAGAATTGTCCCTCTGAGGGGTGAGGAAACTGGATTAGTTGTGAACTCCTGCCTCTCATGGTTGTAGGTCATTACTTGGGGAATTAAGTTTCTGAAACTCCTGGGGTGCCTGGGTGGCTCATTTGTTTGGGCATCCAACTCTTGATTCTGGCTCCAGTTGTGGTCTTGTGCTCATGGGATCGAGCCCCATTTCAGGCTCCATGCACAGTGTGGAGTCTGCTTGGGATTCTTTACCTTTTCCTCTCCCTCCCCCTTTGCCCCCCCCCCCGCTTGCATTTGTGCATGCATGCTCTCTCTAATAAATCTTGAAAAGAAAAAACAAAAGTTTCTGAAACTCCTGACCAGATGCACATGGCTAGAAACTGCCCTCAGACACAGAAAGACTTTGGCAGGCAGTATGGGAACGATCTGCAGGTAATTTGCATGGTGGACTGAGGGTATATGAGTGAGGCCTGGCCATGTCTACTGTGTCATAGAGCAGGCTGTATAAATCCACACCGAATATTGAAACAACATCCACTTTGAGGTAGATGATAAAGTAGAAGGACATGTGCATACCCCAAGGAATCCCACTTTCTTAGCTTAGTAAAGTCTGTGCCTTGGTTTTCCTGTTTCTGTCAGAAGGAAGCAGCAGAAGCAAAGGCCCAGGAGGCAGCTAAACAGATGCGTCTAGAAAGAGAACAGATCATGCTGCAGATTGAGCAGGAGCGACTGGAGAGGAAGAAGGTAAGAGCTAAGGATCAGGAGGAGTTAAGGTGAGGCAAGAACAGGAAATGAATCTAGTTCTTTTCTGTAGTTTTTGGGTAGAGTAATCTTAAAATTATCTAATTAGATCAAGTTTGTTGGTAGTGCTGTTCAGCTCTTCTCTGTCTCCATTGGTTTTCTGTCATCTTGTTCTATTAGTAACCGAGAGAAGAGTGTTAAAAGCTCTATTTGTGATTATGGATTTATCCATTTGTTTTATATGTTTTTGAAGCTCTGCTGTTAGGTGAATACATATTTCAGATTATTAAATTTTCCTGTTGAATTGACTCCTTTATCACTAATATATCTTTATCTCCAGTAATAATTGTCTTAAAGTCCACTTTGTCAGACTTTTTATGGTTAGTGTCTACATGGTAAATATTTTTCCATCCTTTTACTTTGAACCTATGTGTGTCCTTATAAGTATGTCTCTTGTAAACAGCATATAGTTAGGACTTGTTATTTTAATCCAATTTCACAGTCTTTGTCTTTTCATTGGAGTGTTTCGTCCATTTACATTTAACGTGATTAGGAATAAAGTTGGGTTTAAGGAGGCTGATGATAAAGTTCCATTCCCAAGGTGTCCTAGATCCAGCCCAGGCTTTGTACTACTTTAGGCCTGAGGGCTAGGAGACCAATCTCTGGCCTCCCCTCCTGACCTGCACCTCAGCTTCACTTTCTCTAGGGTGGTCCTTTAGAATGGCAAGTGGTGATTTGTTGATTTTTAGGTAACCTACAGAGAGGAAGGAAAAAGATGGGATCTAAACTGTTGATTCTAGATACTAGTTCACTTCTCAAGCATTTGACCTTGTTCATAGGGCAGAGGTGTATATCTGCAAAACCAATGGAAAACCTTTCTGTACTCATTATCCTCTGCTAATGTTTCTCTTTTATAAGTTTTCTGACATATGAATTTGCATATAGACCCAGCTGCTTTTATATGTATTTGGTATTATAGTCCTCTTACCTGATTCTTTTTGGTTTCCAGAGAATTGATGAAATCATGAAGAGAACAAGGAAGAGCGATGTGTCTCTAGAAGTGAAGGTAGGTGTTCAGAGTGCCATTTTAGTAGTTTATGGACTGAGGAGAAAAGAATGGCACAGTATCTTCAGTGGAATTGTAGATCTTGGAGAGGAACAGCCAGAAAAATTGAATTCTTCCTACTTTGTTCCTGACTAGATTAAGGAGGCTCTATGTACCTGGAAGGGAAGAGAAGTCTAAGAGGAGTTTCAGAGACAGGGTGGTAATGAAAAATTTCCTCCGAGAAGTGGGGGTAGGGATGCAGAGAGAGGCACAGTAGTCCCTGAATAAAACAGAAAATGGTGGGGCGCCTGGGTGGCTCAGTCATTAAGCGTCTGCCTTCGGCTCGGGTCATGGTCCCAGGGTCCTGGTATCAAGCCCTGCATCAGGCTCCCTGCTCCAGGGAAGCCTGCTTCTCCCTCTCCCACTCCCCCTGCTTGTGTTCCCTCTCTCTCCGTGTCTCTCTCTGTCAAATAAATAAATAAAATCTTAAAAAAAAATAGAAAATGGTGACATATTAATAAGGGAAACACAGCTGATTTGTAATAAACTCAAAAGATTCCAAGAATTACCATGGAACAAGGCAGATGGCTCAGCACAGTTCCAAATATCCTTTGATGCTTTTCAGAAGCACTTGTCTTTCTGTGTAAAGTCATCTTTCCCTGTATTTGTTTTCAGAAAGAAGACCCAAAGGTGGAGCTTCAGTCTGCTGTGTGTGTGGAAAAAGAGACAAAACCAGTTGTCCTGAACAAAATAGGTGAGTGTGAGAACTGGTTCTCGGGTTCTTCCTTTCAGCAGGTACAGGCTCATAACACTTCCTGCGGGGGACAAACCCCCTTGGGTCTTAAGAGCATTACTGCTGGAAGGGGACTGTGTAGTTTCCCTTCTGGTGGAGTCTCCATCTCTACCACATGTCTGTCAGCTCCATTCAGAAAGTGGTACTCTACTAGTCCCAGCACAGAAAGCTGGCCACCTCCTGGCCCATACTACTTTCTAGGGAGTTTAACAGCTGGTCAGGTTCTATTCAGAACTGACTCTGCTATTCTACGGTGGTTTCTACTGTCTTCCAGACTTCCGGGCAGTCCAGCTCTTCTCTCTCAAGTACACTTAAAACTCCTTAGATGTGAATATATCATGGCAACCAAAGTCAGAAGGGCGTGTCCATCTCAGAGGCACTCTACATCTCTCCTTTGCCTTGGGGCTCAAGAAAATGCTATACAAAGCCTGGGGACCTGCACAGTATAAGACACCAAGCCTCCTGGGTGGGTCAGGAGCCCTGCACAGAGACTGATGATGTCATTAGTCTTCTTTTCCCTGTGTGAAGCTGATGACATGGATTTTTTTTGTTTGTTTGTTTGTTTTGCAAAAGATGTTGCACTGTTGGTAAAGCAGAGGATTAAATTAATTGCCTCTATATATTTCCTCTGTTATTTCATTGTTCTGGATATTTTATGGTTAACAGAATGATTTTTGTCTTCTCAATCAGAAATAAATGGATTAAACACCTGCCAGGAAGTTAATGGTATGGGGCATACTGCCCCAGAAACTTTTCCTCGAGACATTTTCTCTAATGGGCTTAAACCAGTTGGGGGACTTGTTCATCTGGACACCCTTGATGGGAAATCAAACAGTCTGGATGATTCAACTGAAGAGGTTCAGTCTATGGATGTGAGGTAAGTTGATTTATTTTGCATATGAGCCTCATCTCTTCTCCAAACGCCTCCACTGCCTCTTCATTGACTTTTTTCATCTTTTATACACCTGAATCAACTAAAGTAGGTTCCATTGGCATTCAGGAAAGCTATCAGTGGTTTATTAGTGTCTTAGGTCGGTTCCTTAGAAGTAGAGCCTGGGAGGGGTGCCTGGGTGGCTCAGTGGGTTGAGTGTCCAACTCTTGGTTTCAGGTCAGTTCACGATCTCATGGATCATGGGATTGAGCCCCATGTCTGGCTCTATGCTCAGCAGGGAGTCTGCTTGAAGGTTCTCGCTCTCTGCCCCTCCGCCACTTGTGCATGCGTACGTGTGTGTGTGTGTGTGTGTGCACGCGCATGTGCATGCGCTCTCTCTCTCAAATAAATAAATATTAAAAAAAGAAGTAGAGCCTGGGATAGGTATTCTAAGGCATGGGATTTATAGGGAAATAGTCCTCTGGAGCAAGTGGAGGATGGGAAGCAGGATGGGGCAGGGGAAGTCACTAAGCAAGGATTATTTCAGCTGATCCTATGGGAGCTCTGGAGGATGAACTTCTACCAGAGAGTGGTCTGATTAAGGGAGGCAGCCTTTGTGCCACTGTATGCATCAGTCATTGAGTGTGGTCACCCAAAGTGGGGGATGCAGGTCTAACTACTGTGGGCATAGGGCTCCTGTCAGCCAAAGGCAGTTGTTCAGAGAAAGGGTGGCAGCTATGAGCTATTAGCAGCCTGCTCTCTCTGCAGCTGGAAGATGGCTGCACCTACAGCCAAAGGGGATCTGAGTGGAACACCAACAGGACTCACTGTATCCAGTGTCTTATGTTAAATAAACTTGATAAGGAATCTCATTTGCTCTCAGGTGCTAAAATCTTATGGAATTCTTAAACTAATGTGTTTGTAGATGATATCACCTGGCAAATTAATCCCAATCAAAAGGAGAACTCAGCATGTGGTTGGGGCAGAAACATTGAAAGAGAGAGCCTTGGGCAGGGCAGTTGAGTGGGGGCAGCAGTCTGAGTACGGAGGCAGTGACAGTGTTTTGCAAAAGTTCTGTCAGAGCTCCAGCTGGCCAGAGCTTTACCCTTCTCTCCTTGGCTGTGAATTCTCAGCTTCGTCTGGGGAGGAGGGTATTTCCTAGGGCGCAGTGATTGTAAATATCCCAGCTTGTGCATCCTGGCCTTGAGCCAGATATGTAAAAACCCAGGGTTCAGCATCCCGTCACCAGTAGAGCAAATTCTACAGAGACAGCCCTTGCCTCCATCATCGGTCTCCTCAGCCCCCAGGGCAAAACAGCTGAGGCATCTTAAACATTAAGGCAACATCTCTGCCCCCACCCCATGTTGAGCCTACCTCTGCTTATTCTTTATGTCTCTGGGAGTCAGGTAGGGGATAAGACAGCACCCGGCAGGGTTTAAGAAAGTGAAGGGACTTTGTATGTGCTCCGAGTTCTCCTGTGGCCACCTCTGCATTTAGAGAGAGATGACTCCTGGAGGTTGTGCCCAAGCTTGTGGAATTTTCTCCTCACGCTCTGACCAGCTGTTTAAACCCAGGGAAAGGAGGCAAGGTAAGGTGGAGATGGGGTGGGTGTTTCTGCTGATGGGGCAGTTTTCCCAGGCTCCAGCCATCAGAAGTGGTGTTAGGTCTTCTACTGCCCCTTAACTAGGCTGAGTATGAGGGAGATGGATTTTCTGAGTTTCTTCAGTTCAGCTGGTTTTTGTAGATTCTTCTCTCAGATCTTATCAAGGAAGAAAAGAACAGTCAAACCTGGTAACAGCCTTACTCTGGCTGTTAAGAAAGACTCCGAGTGATGGGACCTCACATGCCAGCCCACCACTCATCTGAGCTAGGCCTCTGGTTGACACAGCTGTGAAACTCCTTTCATCTCTAGGTTGAAGAGAGAGAGAACCAGGCCTGCTGGGCAGGAGTTGGATAAATCAGGGTGGAGTGGGGCCTCACTTTAGAGAAGGAACATGGGAGAGATTTGCTCTGCAGGTGACTGGGTGGATGGTGGGGTCCTTATTAACAATGGCTCCCTGGGGCGCCTGGGTGGCTCAGTCGTTAAGTGTCTGCCTTCGGCTCAGGTCATGATCCCAGGGTCCTGGGATCGAGCCTCGCATCGGACTCCCCGCTCCGTGGGAAGCCTGCTTCTCCCTCTCACTTCCCCTGCTTGTGTTCCCTCTCTCGCTGTGTCTCTCTCTGTCAAATAAGTAAAATCTTAAAAAAAAAAAAAAATGGCTCCCACCTAAACTGAACACTTACTGCAGGTCGCTCCACGCAGACTTCCTCAGTATGATCACATCACGCTCAAAGGAGCCCTGGTAGGGAGAAATGATTATTCACCCCATTGTACAGCAGAAGAAACTGAAGCCAGGGGAGAAAAAGCAGCTTGTCCAAAGTGGCACCGCGAAAGAAAAGTGGCACCAGGAGCCCCAGTGCTGACTAGGGCCCTTCCTCAGCTCAGTTTTAACTTCTAGCATTTCCTTTCTATTTGGTTTTCCCATTTTGAAGGTTTTGGAAGTGGTTGGCTTCTCTGCAGTGCTGGTGCCTTTGGTTTTTATTTTCTTTCTTCCTGTGGACAGTGTGAACTTGGCCTTCACAGCCCTGCTCAGTCCACTTCCCTTGTTCTCCTCCATGGGGGCCTTGTGTCTATCAGTGTCTCAGAGTTGACCTAACTTGTATTTTGTGTAGTATGTTTCACACCAGCTCTGGCTCTAAATGCATCTTCTCTAGAAAAGGACTATAACCAAATATTGCAAATAGAATTAATTTTTGCTCTTTCTCTCTCTCTACCTCTCTCCTTCTCTTCCCCTCCCCACATTCCAGTCCTGTTTCAAAGGAAGAGCTGATCTCCATCCCAGAATTTTCACCAGTAAGTGAAATGATTCCTGGGGTGTCTCTGGACCAAAATGGAACTGGTAATGCCCGAGCACTTCAAGATCTCTTAGATTTCACCGGCCCCCCCATGTACCCCAAGCGATCCAGTGAAAATCTCAGCCTGGATGACTGTAACAAAAACCTGATTGAAGGATTTAACAGTCCTGGCCAAGAAAATACTCTGAACACCTTCTGTTGACAAATACATCTCTTCAATGAAAGGTACAGTACAGTCTTTTGATTATAGTCTAAATTTATACCTCTCCAACTGGGGTTTGTGAAGGTGGGATAAACATCACTCAGTCTCTTGGATGGTCAGTTTTATTTGAAAAATACAAACGTGAACATGAATACGGGTGTCACCCGTTTTTCAAAAGTTCTGCACTATGCCAAATGTAGTTTACAAAAGACCTACATTAGTATCTGTTTATATTAACTGAAAGTAATCCAAAGAGGGTTTCACTCTTACAAAAAAAAAGACAAAATGTGAAAATAGTATTCAGTGTTCATCTTGGAGCCAGCTGTTACAGAAGCATGAGAGTGGTGAGAGAGTAGCTCCGCCAAGCTCCTTCCTGAGAACTGCACTCAGCATTCAGCTACCATAGCTTTGCACTGTCTGTGAGCATCTGTGCTTTATCTCCATTTATTTTGCACATCCATTGGCAAGATGTGTCCTAAAGTATCAGAAAAGCCTAAGGTTATTTTTGAGCCTGGAAATGCTCAAAAATTTTTTCATGTAAGTTACTGGTAATTGCTTCTTCACCTTATGCCATTACAGAAGGTTTCATAGGAAGGTTCTTTCAGATGGGGGGAAAACCTGTATATAGTATATACTGCAACACATACACAGTAATCGAGATGGATTTCAAGTAAATCCTTTGTATGAGAGCCTTCATTGCCACACTCCACCATGCCTGCCCCTGCTGTTCAGGGTTTGTGGATGGGTGTTGAGAAGCACTGCTTAAAGTTTGACCAGCCATTTGTCTGGAGTAGCACCATTTTTAGAGGCAAAGAGAGAATGCTGTAATAGTGGTGCAAGGTGGGTTTTGTTTTGTTTTGTTTTAGATTTTTTATTTATTTGACACAGAGAGGGGGGAGAGAGGGAGAGAGCAAGCACAAGCAGGGGAAGCAGCAGGCAGGGAAGCAGCAGGCTCCCTGCTGAGCAAGGAGCCTGATGTGGGGCTCTATCCCAGGACCCTGGGATCATGACCTGAGCCGAAGACAGATGCTTAACCGACTGAGCCACCCAGGCGCCCCACAAGGTGGTATTAATAAAATGAATGTCTCCCCTAGTTTTACTCAGTGACCTTCCACATTCTATCTGCAGTCGTTTATATACAGTGATGAGCATTAGGCCAAACGATTTGCTGTTCTATTGACCTATCTTTTATTTTTATTTATTTTTTTTAAAGATTTTATGTATTTATTTGACAGAGAGAGACAGTGACAGAGGGAACACAAGCAGGGGGAGTGGGAGAGGGAGAAGCAGGTTTCCCGCTGAGCAGGGAGCCCGATGAGGGGCTCGATCCCAGGACCCTGGGATCATAACCTGAGCCGAAGGCAGACGCTTAATGACTGAGCCACCCAGGCGCCCCTTGACCCATCTTTTAAAGCAAACATTTATTCTTGGATCACACCTGAGGGAGTGGAGGAATGGAGAACTGAAGTTTGTGTCCCAAAGCTTTTGTTCCCCGCCTTTGGCCTTTTTTATTGCCAAAATGGGTTATAAACACTCTGCATTTGTGTGACTTAGTTATACATACCTCACATTGGATTTACTTCAGTTGGGGGCTTATTTGTTTTTGATGGATGAAAACATAATTAGAATCTATCATCAAATCCTTTCATAACTTAATTCCAATTGTCCTCCCATTTTAGACTCTTCAAAACATTTTTTTAAAAGATTTTATTTGACAGAGAGAGCGAGCGACAGCAGGAACACAAGCAGGGGGAGTGGGAGAGGGAGAAGCAGGCTTCCCGTTGAGCAGGGAGCCCGACGCGGGGCTCGATCCCAGGACCCTGAGATCATGACCTGAGCTGAAGGCAGATGCTTAATGACTGAGCCACCCAGGCGCCCCTCTTCAAAACATTTTTATATTCTCAGCACACTCTCACTTTCTTTTTTAAAAATTTTATTTAAATTCAACTAATTAACATCATTAGTTTCAGAGGTGGAGTTCAGTAATTCATCATTTGCATATAACACCCAGTGCTCATTACATCACATGCCCTCCTTAATGCCCATCACCCAGTTACCCCATCCCCCCACCCACCTCCCTTCCAGCAATCCTCAGTTTCCTAGAGTTAAGTGTCTCTTATGCTCCACTCCTATAACACAACTTCAGTGCCTGATATGATATAGTTCAACCTTTCTGTTTCTCAAATGAGGAAACATGGGGTTCCTGGCTGGCTCAGTGAGTAGAGCATGCAGCTCTTGATGATGGGGTTGTGAGTTCAAGCCCCATGTTGGGCATAGAGCCTACTAAAAAGAATATTAAAGTCTATTTTGGGGCACCTGCCTGGGTCAGTTGGAAGAGCACGAGACTCTTGATCTCAGGGAGTTTGAGCCCCATGTTGGGTGCAGAGATTACTTAAGTAAAATCAAATGAGGAAACAGGTTGGGGAGGCCACATGACCAAGGTCACTGTATTTTGTATACATCTTCCTGTGCTCAGCTTTTGGCTGTAGACAGTGCATCTCTTCTCTTGACTCTTGGGAAAGAAGTTGTGGCCCTTTCACACATGAAAGGGAATGCATGGCAGGTAATTTTTAGAATAAACCATGTCCCTAGAGAGTATTATGCTAAGTGAAATAAGTCAGCAAGAGAAAGACAAATACCATATGATTTCATTCATATGTGGAATTTGAGAAACCTAACAAGCAAAAGGGGGAAAAAAAGGCAAACCAAGAAACAGACTCTCTTTTTTATTATGTTATGTTAGTCACCATACATTACATCATTAGTTTTTGATGTAGTGTTCCATGATTCATTGTTTGCGTATAACACCCAGTGCTCCATGCAGAACGTGCCCTCCTTAATACCCATCACCAGGCTAACCCATCCCCCCACCCCCCTCCCCTCTAGAACCCTCAGTTTGTTTCTCAGAGTCCATCGTCTCTCATGGTTCATCTACCCCTCCGATTCCCCCCCCCTTCATTTTTCCCTTCCTTCTCCTAATGTCCTTCATGCTATTGAAACAGACTCTGAACTCTAGAGAACAAACTGATGGTTACCAGAGGGGAGGTGGTTGGGTGGATGGGTGAGACATGTGATGGGGATGAAAGAGGGCACTCGTGCTGATGAGCACCGGGTGATGTAAGTGTAAGTGTTGAATCACTATATTGTACACCTGAAACTACCAGTACACTGTATGTTAACTGAATTAAAAACTTTAAAAAGAATGGGATAGAAATATATATAAGCATGTGTTTTGTTAGTTGTTTGTTTAGACTGCATTTGGCCTCTTAAATAAGTTCTCTTCTGAAAGCTTAAAATGTGTTGGGGGGTTTTTGTTGTCATAATGGCTGGGGGCAGCACTGCCATTTAGAAAGCAGAGTTCGGGACATTAAGCATCCTGCAGGTTTTAGGACAGTCCCACCCAAAGAGAATTTGGCCACTTAATAGAATAGACCTACCCAAAATGCTGTAGCACCTCAGTTGAAACATACTTTATGAGCCAAGGAAAATATTACCAAGGTATAAAGTCCCAGACAGTGTGATCATTGTAGTGAGAGAGAATGGGTACAACGTGGTCTCTTCATTGATTTCACGTGGTTTTGTTTTTGAATTGACACAGGTGGTGTTTGGAGAACCCATGAAGCTGCTGGTAGTCAAGTCCAAGCTGCTGGTCCTCTGAAGAAGCTTCTGTTGTCCTAAATCCCTGGATTCCAAATTATTAGATCAAAATGTAACTGTATATTCCTAGTTAGTATGTCAAACACTGGCCACTCTTGATAGAAACCTTGAAACATTGCCCTTGTTGGGCTTTAGCAAAGTTTCATGTTACAGTTCTATTTATGAGCTTCAGCTGCTGATAAAGCACTTCCTGTACTACTTTATTATCATAGTGATCCCCCAAATAGCCCAGGTGATTCTGTGTTGGAAATTCACCTTATAACTGTTCTTATTCCCAAAGTTGGAGTACATAAACATGTAGATGTCTTTTCCTATAAATATTCTAGACATTAACCCAGACTCTACTTAAACATATATACTGAACTTGGGCTGCTTATTTCCTTGTCTGTGTTTAGAAGAAGAAATTCCAGAGGGTTTTCCCCCTTCTCTGGGGTTTCTTTGTTGGAAGTTACTATCAAGAAGCTTTTTTTAATATATTAAGCTTAGCCACCTGTAAAATGTGTTGCTCCACATTACTCCTTGGGGACCTAACAGAATAAGTCTGGTTGATTATGGAAACAAGCACTGCGGAATGATTTCTGTTCACTTATGCATTTTCTTGTAGACGTAGGTACTTCAGTCTAGCAAGGATCTTGTCATTGTTGCATCTTAAAAAATCTCCAAGCCATTGAGTGGCTTTTGGACCGAAGGAAGTTTGAATGAATTGTGTGTCTCATGCACAGGTGGTTGGTTTTCATGTTGTTGCTATTGCTTTTTTCTTGGATCTTGGGGCCCTTGTTTGTTTGCTCCTGTGTTTGCTCAACTCTGATGAAGCCAGGCACAAGTGAAAATGATAGTGCTCTGGAACAAGGGGGCCCTGAACTGGACCCAATATATCACTTTAATAGACTTCAACATAAAAACATCTGAACGGGGGACAAATGACACTAGAATGTATACTCCATGTGTTTCATGCACATTTTCAAAACACATATAATAATGTGTTTTCTTAATTTTATTTCTTGTGGTGAAATGTGACTTTCAAATTAAAATGACCTTTCTTTGAAACTGTTTTTTGACTTGTACAATAAAGCGTTTCGAGAGATCCATAATTTTGACTGAGGTTTGCAACCAGGAGATAAAAAGAAGTCTCAATAGTAATCTTGTTCATGTGCTTTTAAAACCAGCTACAGTTTAAGACTTTATTAGTTATGGAAACTGTGTATGTTTGTGTATGTATATATATTAAATAAAATACATGCCTCCAGTAACGCAGTGCCATTGATCTTGATGCATATCAGGGGAAAATCCCTTTTATGACAAGCACACAGAAAATGATAGCATGGTCTGACTTTCAAAAAATGCCTCACCATCTTTCTTACAGCTTTATTTTGCTAAATGTTTGTTTTGTTGTGATCCGTTGTACCTCACAGCACCATTGTGACCATGGTGATGCCTCATTTGCATGATGTGTACGTTGTGTTTAACATGAAATACATTTTCATTGAAAAGTCTGATGGCTTGCTCGTGTTTTGTTTGTTTCTGTAGGCTAAGTGAAGAAATGTTCTGAAACCAAATCACATTTTTAAAAACCTATGTGGAGAAAAAACAAAAATCCTGTGTTGGTGTCCTTTCCTTGTCAAACTCATTAAAATTTCTCTGTTGTCAGTTCCAAGTGCAGCCAACTGTGGAAATAAGCTTAAGTGTTGAGCTGTCCCCAGGACAAGGTGAACTTCTAGGTACAGTAAAGTTGCTGTACTTTTATACCACTGATGTAGGCAATTCTAGCTAGCTAAGATGCGGTTAACCTTAGTGTAATCCACAAAAACATTCCACATAGCAATCTGGCATTTAAATAACTATAATGGGTATGGTGACCCTTATTTTCCAGTAAGCTAAACCCAGACCAGCTTTTTTTTTTTTGTATCTGATTCACGGCTTGTCTATATAGCCTGGGAGACTGTACCAGCCAAGACCAACAGCCAGGAGGGCAGAACTGGAATGGGAATGTTGGAACCCTCATGATAACTTTCTGGGCTGCCGTCTCTGAAGCCAGGGATCCAGTCAATGCAGCCCACCTCAGCTCTGCTGACAAAACCTCTGTTGAGGGCACAGGAGTGGACATTCTCTTTCCCTATGCTGGTCTTTGACAGTGGCATTACAAGTAGCTTCTGTCATCTTGAGCCCTGGCCACAGGTCGTGGTGGTGGCCAGTCACTCCTAAGAGCAATTTTTATTTTATGAACATTCTAAATTTTTCTTAGTATGTTCAGGTTTTCTACTAGTCAAATGCTTTGTAAACTAAATTTGGAAAGCAAATGTAAAGAACTATTTTGTTTCTAGAGGTGCATGGGGGCACATTACTCATTTGGGGGCACAACACAGAGTGACCTCCATCCCCACTCTTCAGTATTGTCCAAGAAACACAATTATGTGAGAAAGTAGAGTGAGAATGCTTAGAAACGGAAAAGAGAAGCCTTTACAGATAGTGTTTGGGGGCGGGGCAGACCCAAGAGAAACAAGTGAAAAACTCTTACAATATTTTCACAGGTGAGCCAACTACTAAAGAAAAATCAGTAGTTTTCTTACACATTAACAATTAATAGGAAATTGATGTGAAGAAAACTCAGAAAATTCCTGGAAATAACAAGCTATATCTAAAACTTGATCGGGGGACATTAGATGTGAATGGAAAGACATGTCATGTCATCAGGTGGGAAAACTGTGTGTGAAGTAGGCTAATAGTAGGTAGCCCTCACATTTGTGCAGTATTTATAAATTAAATCAAGTCCCAGTCAATGGAATTTCTTTTTTTGCAACTTGTAAATATAATTATGCAGTACATGTAAGAAAGTAAACACAAAGCTAAGAAGCTTTAAAAAATGAGCTTTTAAAAAGGGAGAATTTCCCTGAACAAATAGCTAAATATTATAAAACTTCCATAACTAAAACAGCATAGTCTGATAAATAGATTTTGGAATCAAAAATAGACATCAGTGACATACCCAAGAGACATGAGAATATAATGTATGACGGCGCAGGGGTGGACTATTTCTTCCTGTGGAAAGAGAGCATTTGGTTTAATGTCTCCTGAAGGTCAACTGAGTTTAGTATCTCTGGTGGGATGTGAATAAGGGCCCAGAAGTCAATGAGTAGATTATAAAGACAGGATCAGGGTCCAAGGTTGGGTACCAGTTTTGGTTCAAGGTTTAATTCAGGGGAAAATTTAGGCACAAGGCTTGGGACAAGCCTCTAAAGATCTTGAACAGATACCCCATCATGATCTCAAGAGGTGAGAAGCAGTGGCCTCTACTTGCCATGGTTTAAGCTGCTTCTGCAGGAATGTACCTGAAGAACAATACATTCTCAGTTCCTGCTGTACGTGAGGTGGTCCTAAGACTTCTCCAAGTTATGAGGTAGGTAGGAGAGGGTTACTTCCTTGAGAACAGAGAGCTAGAACTTGACAGAGCTGGGGCTGACTCCAGGGCCCCAGCTTTGGTACCTCCAGGGGAGTTGACAGGTTCTTCTGCCCCTGAGAGCAGCAGAAGCACTTTTGCTAGAGCAGGTGCTTACAGCTGAGAAGGGCCAGGACCCGCATGGGGAATCCTAGTTCTGAGTGTGCTTTAAAAAAAAAAAAAAAAACTATTGAGATATCTTTCACATACTATAAAAAGTATCTCCCTTTTGTACAACTCCATCTTTGATTCATTCACAAAGTTGTGCAACTATCACCACTGTCTAATTTTCATTTGAGTATGCTTTTGTAAGTGTGTCTCATCCATCCATTCACTCAAAGCAGCAGAGCTTGGTTGTATTATTAGTTCATGTCCCCATTGTACCTAGAAGTAAGAACATGGGATTTGAAAGTAGTATTCCCTGAACCAATCACTTCCCCATCTTCCTGTCTAACAGGCCAGATTAATGTGTTTATGTAACCTGATTTATGTGGGCTATTTTGTGTTGTTTCACATTCTCTTATAAATATTGGATCAAATGCCCAACACGGACTCAGATGCCCAGTGTGGGCCTTCTAAGTTGAAGAGAAACATGGAGTGGGTGAAACAATTAAAATGCTTTGAAAATTCTGAACCCTTGAAGACATAGGTGCCTTTAACAGTGACCATCAGATCTGGTGGGCGTGGAATGGCTCTACTTGTTCTTGTTTTCGGGACAGATGGCCCATGTTAACCAGGAGGGAAATATTTTTCTTTTTTGACCCTAAGATCCAGGTCGGGGTCCAAGACAGTGGGCACTCCACACACGGTGGAAAGAAATCACCCTTGCTGCAGCCCAGAGCCTGAGAGTCACCTTGCAAAAGGCAGAGGGAGCCGGTAGGCTTCGGTTGTGACACCTAGAGACTTCACTCCCCACCCCTCCCTTCAGCTGTGCAGTAAATAAGAGAGAAGCTTCTATGAAGCAGTTAGGAAATGCCAAAGTTTAATCCTTCCAATTGGCTCTGAGGGATGGTTGATGTTAAGGAAAAAAGTCTAAAGTGACCAGCCTTCTGGACTTCTAAGATAGTATTAAGGCAGGTTTTCCCCATGTCCCCTTATCTCAGGAAATGCAAAACACAAGGAATAGAGTTCCAAGGAATTGAACCTTTGTGTAAAATTAACTTCTTCAAATTAGAGCCAACAGCCCTGTTGACTGTACTTGTCTTTTAATCCCATTTTCCTAACAGCGTGTGTATGCTCATCTTTGAAACAACCAGAAAGTTGTCAACAAAGAAGTGGTAGCTAAGAAGGGGCTAGGTCACGCACAGTAGACGTATGGAGAGCTTGTTGGAATGAATGTGGTCCGCAGGGTGGGATGCAAATATTGTTTTAGAACAAACAGAATCTTGCTGGTACCACCGGAAGGAAAGAATAAATTTCATTTGCTCAGGGGACCTGACCTTCGGTGCAGTGACAGCTGGTATGGGGTGTTCAGTGTTCACTGATGGTAAGAAATTATCCAGAACATGGAATTAAGGCCAAAAGATAACTATATGCCCTTTCAAAGACCTGCTAAAGCCTGAGCAGCCCAAGGACTGCTGAATCTCAGGGGATGTAGCTTTGTATGACAGACCACGTGCTTGGACAGGACCCGGGCTCTGGAGTTATTTACTTGTAGACAGAAATTTGCAGATGACTTTTGTCTTACAGAAAAGCTAACTCTAAAGGTTATGTCTCTTTGTTGCTACAGGGCACTGAACAGTATTGTATCTAACTTTGTGATTTCATCCCAGCATTTGTTTCCCCACTAAACATACGTCCTGTGGTGCTGTGTGTCTACCTACATCCATGTGCCCACCAAGCAATCCCCATATCCTCCCCCGATCCAGTTTTGTCATCCTGTTCCTTAACGAATTCAACACGTTTTTGACCTATGCTCATGTATATTTGCATCACAGTTCTGCTTGTAACCTTTAGGAAGTTATACTTTGACGATGAGGAAGCCGTACATCCTCAGCAGGTTTGGGAAATTTTGAGCAGCTGCTATAATGGCTTTAAAAGGTTTACATTAAATGCTGATGTAGTGGATGTCATGGTGTACCACCTGGGTGGGCCTCCTCTTTAAGACTGAGGTATTTGGGGCGCCTGGGTGGCTCAGTCGGTTAAGCGACTGCCTTCGGCTCAGGTCATGATCCTGGAGTCCCGGGATCGAGTCCCGCATCGGGCTCCCTGCTCATCGAGGAGCCTGCTTCTCCCTCTGACCCTCCCCCCTCTCATGTACTCTCTCTCTCTCTCTCATTCTCACTCTCTCAAAATAAATAAATAAATCTTTAAAAAAAGACTGAGGTATTTGTCCTTCCAGATGTCTCCTTCCAGATGCTGGAAGTACAGTTGGTGAGGCTTGTTGGTGGAGTTCCTCTCTAAGAATTGCCTTGACTAAGGGAGGCTGCCTCACCAAGGTTAAACCCCCTTACTTGGGTAGCCTGTATCCAATGGATAATTTGGTGTACAAAAACCCTTGCCTCAAGGTGGGGCAATTCAGAAAGTCTGTCTCAGCTTCAGAGCTGCTCCCTGTGGGTTCACCTGAGGCCTTTGTTGAGGCTGCATTGCAGCCCAAGTGTTCTCCCTCCTACTTCCTCCACTCCTCTGTGCACTCCCCATGTGCCTCCTGCATGCCAACTGGTCTCAGACTCTGTTCCTGGAGAACCAGACCTGAGCGAGCTAGGCATTGTACTAAGTGCTTTCCAAGCACTCTCCCTCTAAACCTTAGGAATGACTCTGAGACAAGCACTGTTGTTGTCATGCTCACTTTACCATGAGGACCAAGACAGGTGAAGTTGCTCATGGGAGGCCACATATGTCAGGAAGTACACAGCTGGGCTCCAAATCCAAGGTTTGCTTTTGAGCCAGTGCTTGCCTTGGCCTACTACACCTCAAAGTTCCTGCTTAGGGAAATCACACAGACTCAACCCTTTGAGGCTCTTGCCAATCGACACATCTCCTAGCTATATTTGCAAGTTTCCCAATTATTATTTGTAGTTGTGATGGGTACTGAGGTCAGGTCTGCTGTTACATATTTGTGTATTATTACAGTTTGGGATGAGACATTTATTTGTGTGATTCTTTAATGTCTGTCTCCTTCATTGTAAGCTTCTTGACATCAGGGCTGTCTAACTGCCTAATATTCCTACCACCTAACACAGGAATTCAGTAAATATTTGTGAGTGAATAAACACAGTTGTTACTAAGGAAATCATGAATTAAAATCCATGGCCTCTGATCTGCATATCTTTCTGCCAGACCCACATTCTAACATGGGATGACACTCTCAAGGATCCTGGTTTTTGTGTTTGCTTTTGGATTCCTTAGCACCTAGAACACCACCTGTCACAGAGTTGCCCCACAATAAATCTTTGTTAAATGAATGTTGTTGTTTAAATTGGGGATAAGTATACCAGTTTGGATGGTTCCACTGCACACAGCAGAAAGTGGCTTCAATTTTAAGGGTATTTATTAATCACATATATAATAAGCTCCAAAGGCAGCTCAATGACAGGATTCTGGGGCAGCATTTCTCTGAGTGTCTTGGCTTTAAGAAGGTTGCTGTGGGTGGCATCCCATCCTCATGTCATTATGGTCAAATGCATGAAGATGTTAGTAGCAGGCTGCTCCTTGTACAGCTCCCTTCTTATACCAGCAAGGAAACTCTATCGCAGAAGCTCCCAGCAGATATCTACTTCTCCTTGGCCAGTACTAAGTCTTATACTGACCCCGAAGATAATCGCTGGCCAAAGGGAAGGGGATGATCATGTATGTTAAAGTAATGCTAGCTTCTATAACAATTTCCCCCTGAAGATGCCAAATGTCTCAGATACAACAGAACTTTTTTTTCCCTCATGTGAAGTCCAAAATAGATGTGCCTTATTCTAACTCTCCTCTAAGCGGTAATTCTGGGACCAGGCTCCTTCCATCTTGTAGCTCCTTCATCTTCCAACTTTATCATATTTTTCTGCATGAAGTCCACAGAATAGGGAAGGAGTATGGAGAAGACATACCTCTTGCCAATCAACTTATCCTCTAAGGGATGCATACCATTTCCACTCATATTTCATTGGCAAGAACTACTCACATGGCCCCACAAAGATAGATAGATAGATAGATAGATAGATAGATAGATAGATAGATAGATAACTGTAAGTGATGCTGGGAAGTGTAGTCCCTGGCTGGTTTGCTTCTTACTAGAGATATTGCTAACCCCTCACTTTCCATAAATTCTGGTTATACCGCTTTACTTTTATGAAAGACCTACATTCATACCTGTTTTTGCTAACTGAAAGAAATCAGAAAATAATTTTGACTTTCAAGAAAAAAGCTGTTACCACATTGAGGTAGGTCTTTCATAAAAGTGAAGTGGCCTAATGCAAACTTTCAGAAAACGGGATACTCTTGGCTGTACGCTATTTTGGCTTAGGAAAGTTTTCATAGGAAGCTTGGGTGGAAGAGAAAACCTGTACTATGCAGAGGGGAGCACAAGTAATTGGGTGTATAGTTCGTTGTTTCTGCCATGCCATGATTAACTTAGCCAGAGCTGTGTAATGGGAATATAATGTGAGCCACATATGTCATTTTTGGTGTCAACTAGGGGACCTGGGAAGAGAGGGGCGGTAAATATTTTGATTGCATTATCATAAAATCTACCACAGGGTCCATTATGTTCTCTTTCCCTACTAGTCTAAGGGACAGTAAGAATTAGTATGAAAAAGTAGAAGAAACTGTGGGGGGTACTTAATAAATATGGAGTTAAACAAGTCAAATTTATCAGACAAATGAAATTTTTGAGAGCTTAATAACTTTTGGATTGGCATCTGGGTTGCACCAGGACACAAAACCAGACTGTTTATGGTAGGAAGCGATATGTGAACTGAATTTATCGAGGATCTGGGGGAAGAGCTTCAGTGGAAGAGGCAGTAAAGATTTAAATAAGGGGAGTAAGGAGCTTAAAAAAACATTTTGCAGTAAAATTAAGTTTTAAACCTAACCTCATTGTTCCTTTTTGACTTGCATCAATGTAGGTAATCCATATCATTTTTTTTTTCAAAATAATTGCTGAGTTGCAACACATTTTAACACCACAAATATGATATGACTTTTCAGAATCAGGGGCAAGCCACCTCACATATCGCATTACACAAGAGTTCATCAGAAATAATTTATGGGACCAGTGAGCTGGTAGTAACTACCAAATCTTGTTTAGGAATTTGTCCTCCATCTCAGTAGAAAACAGACATAAAGACAGTGACTAGAATGAGCAAAAAGGAATCTGCAGCATAAGCCTGTTTAAAAACATTTTCTTCCAGGCGGAGGG
>NW_027397078.1:28085312-28200411 GCF_003265705.2 Callorhinus ursinus
TTGCCTGTAAGGTGACTGTTACTGTGTATTGTCTCTGTTCCTTTCCGGTCTATGTTACTTTTAGGCTCTCTCTTTACTTAGAGGACCCCTTTCAATATTTCTTGTAGGGCTGGTTTCGTGTTTGCAAATTCCTTTAGTTTTTGTTTGTCCTGGAAGCTTTTTATCTCTCTTTCTATTTTCAACGACAGCTTAGCTGGATACAGTATTCTTGGCTGCATATTTTTCTCATTTAGTGCTCTGGATATATCATGCCAGTCCTTTCTGGCCTGCCAGCTCTCTGGGGATAGGTCTGTTGCCAACCTGATGTTTCTACCGTTGTAGGTTACAGACCTCTTGTCCCGAGCTGCTTTCAGGATTTTCTCTTTGTCTCTGAGACCTGTAAGTTTTACTCTTAGATGTTGGGGTGTTGACCTATTTTTATTGATTTTGAGGGGGGTTCTCTGTGCCTCCTGCATTTTGATGCCTGTTTCCTTCCCCAAATTAGGGAAGTTTTCTGCTATAATTTACTCCAATATACCTTCTGCCCCTCTCTCTCTTTCTTCTTCTTCTGGTATCCCAATTATTCTAATGTTGTTTCATCTTATGGTATCGCTTATCTCTCAAATTCTCCCCTCGTGGTCCAGTAGTTGTTTATCTCTCTTTTTCTCAGCTTCTTTATTTTCCATCATTTGGTCTTCTATATCACTAATTCTCTCTTCTTCCTCATTTATCCTAGCAGTTAGAGCCTCCATTTTTTATTGTACCTCATTAATAGCCTTTTTGATTTCGACTTGGTTAGATTTTAGTTCTTTTATTTCTCCAGAAAGGGATTCTCTAATAACTTCCATGCTTTTTTCAAGCCCAGCTAGTATCTTTAAAATCGTCATTCTGGACTCTAGTTCCGACATCTTCCTAATGTCCGTATTGATTAAGTCCCTGGCAGTCGGTACTGCCTCTTGTTCTTTTTTTTTTGCGGTGAGTTTTTCCTTTTTGTCATTTTGTCCATAGAAGAATAGATGAATGAGAGAACAAAATGCTAAAATGGTAACAGTGGCCCCAGAAAAATATACACTAAACAAATCAGAAGAGACCCGGAACCAGGGGGAAAAGGAAAAAAAAAAAAGAATGTGATCAGGCTAGTGAATAGAACAGAGCCACACACTAGATTTTGGGTGTATTTTGGTCTGTTAGAAGAAACTGCCTTTGAAAATTTTAAAGAAAGAAAAACTTATATATGTAGAAAAATAAGGGTAAATACGATGAAGGGATGGAACATGACTGTAAACATGATAATTTAAAAAGATTTTTAAAAAGGAATTGATAAGTTGTTTGAAAAAAGGAGAAAAATAAAAAAAATAAAAGGAGAGAATGTGATCAGTTGGGAGACTAAACAAAGCCATACCCTAGATTTAGGGTATATTTTCGTCTGTTAGAAGAAACTATATCCCAAAATTTTAAAGAAAGAAAAACTTATATATAGACACAAAAATTAAGGTTAAATACAATGAAGGGATAGACTATGACTGTAAAAATGAAAATTAAAGATTTTTAAAAAGGAACTGATGTTAGTTGAAAAAAGAAAAGAAAAGTTAAAAAAATAGAAAAAGAAAAAATAGAGAAAATTAAATAACTTTGGAAGACTAAAGAATCATGGTAAAAAAGCCATGAATTCTATGTGCAGTATTCCCCTAGCGCTGGAGTTCTCCCGTTCTCATTGACCGGTAAACTTGGTCTCGGCTTGCTGGCTGTTCGTGCTGATCTTCTGGGGGAGGGGCCTGTTGCCGTGGTTCCCAAATGTCTTTGCCGGAGGCGGAATTGCCCCGCCCTTGTCGGTCCGGGCTAAGCAAGCTGCTCGGGTTTGCTCTCGGGAGCTTTTGTGCCCTGCAAGCTTTCCGTTGGGCTTTGGAGGACGAGAGTGAAAATGGTGGCCTCCCAATCTCCGCCCGGAGGAGCTGAGAACTCGGGGCCCTGCTCCTCAGTGTGCCCCCAGAGAAAAGCAGTCCCTCCCATCTCCCCGGTCTCCGGCCGCACTCCGCGCTCACCCGGCCTGTGATCGAGCGTTTCTGTCTCTGGCACCTGACCCCGCGCGGAGTCTCCAAACCCAGCAGATCCCTGCGGTGCGCTTCCGCGCCGCTCCTCCCCAGGGAGGGAGGGGAGTCTCCCCGGATCTGCCGCTTGTTGGGTCCCTGCTGGAGGAGCAGTGGCCCGACTGCCGTGGATCACGGTTTATGGCAACCCCGGGCTGTGAGCCCGCGCCTAGGCTCTGTCTCTGCAGCCGGCTTCCCCACTCCAATACCTGGGAGCTCTGCTGCACTCAGGCACCCCCGGTCTTTCTGTGACCCCAAGGGTCCTGGATGAAAGACCTAAATGTGAGACAGGAATCAATCAAAATCCTAGAGGAGATCACAGGCAGCAACCTCTTTGACCTCAGGTGCAGCAACTTCTTCCTAGAAACATCGCAAAAAGCAAGGGAAGCAAGGGCAAAAATCAACTATTAGGACTTCATCAAGATAAAAAGCTTTTGCACAGCAAGGGAAACAGTCAACAAAACCAAAAGACAACCGACAGAATGGGAGAAGATATTTGCAAATGACAGATAAAGGGCTAGTATCCAAAATCTATAAAGAACTTATCAAACTCAACACCCAAAGAATAAATGATCCAGTGAAGAAATGGGCAGAAGACATGAATAGACATTTCTGCAAACAAGACATCCAAATGGCCAACAGGCATATGAAAAAGTGCTCAACATCACTCAGCATCAGGGAAATACAAATCAAAACCTCGATGAGGTACCACCTCACACCAGTCAGCATGACTAAAACTTCAAAAAGTCAGAACTGGGTGTTATACGCAAACAATGAATCATGGAACACTACATCAAAAACTAATGATGTAATGTATGGTGATTAACATAACATAACAAAAAAAAGTCAGGAAACAACAGATGTTGGCGAGGATGCAGAGAAAGGGGGATCCTCCTACACTGTTGGTGGGAATGCAAGCTGGTGCAGCCACTCTGGAAAACAGTATGGAGGGTCTTCAAAAAGTTGAAAATAGAGAGGCGCCTGGGTGGCTCAGTCGTTAAGCGTCTGCCTTCGGCTCAGTTCATGATCCCAGGGTCCTGGGATCAAGTCCCGCATCGGGCTCCCTGCTCCGCGGGAAGCCTGCTTCTCCCTCTCCCACTCCCCCTGCTTGTGTTCCCTCTCTCACTGTCTCTCTCTCTGTCAAATAAATAAATAAAATCTTAAAAAAAAAAGTCGAAAATAGAGCTACCATACAACCCAGCAATTGCACTACTGGGTACTTACCCCAAAGATACAAATGTAGTGATCTGAAGGGGCACACGCACCCCAGTGTTTATAGCAGCAATGTCCGCAATAGCCAAACTATGGAAAGAGCCAAGATGTCCATCAACAGATGAATGAATAAAGAAGATGTGGTATATATATATATATATATATATATATATATACACAATGGAATATTATGCAGCCATCGAAAAATGAAATCTTGCCATTTGCAACGACATGGATGGAACTAGAAGGCATTACACTAAGCAAAATATATCAATCAGAGAAACAATTATCATATGATCTCACTGATATGAGGAATTTGAGAAACAAGGCAGAGTATCATAAGGGAAGGGAGAGGGAAATGAAACAAGACAAACCAGAGAGGGAGACAAACCATAAAGAGACTCTTAATCTCAGGAAACAAACTGAGGGTTGTTGGAGGGGAGGGGAGTGGGAGGGATGGGGTGGCTGGGTGATGAACACTGGGGAGGGTACATGCTATGGTGAGTGCTGTGAATTGTGTAAGACTGATGAATCGCAGACCTGTACCCCTGAAACAAATAATACACTATATGTTAATAAAAAGAAAAAAAATGCATACTCAGCATTCAGTAGCAGATTTGGCTTTGTAAAGAAAAAGAAAATAAATGGAAAGGCAAATAATAACCTATTTCTGTTTGGCTTGTTTTGTGTTATGTGTACATATGTGTTATTCATATACACAGCAAGAGCTATGTGACCTTGTGCAAGCTACTTAACCCCTCTGTCCACATAAGTGAACAGCAAATAGTGTGAGGGCCGTCTGCTTGTGCTGTTAACCAATACATCTGAACAAAGATCACCTTGTTCAAAGATGATTCAAAGAATATATATCTCTATTTATAATAAAATACACAAAAACTAATCATGGAAGGGAGAAAAGAGCATATTTATGAAAATGATTGACTACAGAATCCAAAAGGGAAATGTTCTCACCAGTTTAGCATCCTTTTTCAAGAATGTAAGATGAGATGCAAAGTCAATAGGACGATTTGAAAGAGAGAGAGAGAGAGAGAGGAAGGAATGAAGCAAGGAAACTAAAATCTCAATAATGGAATTTAAGTAAAAACAGAAGCAGAAATAATACTTTGGGAAACCTTATCAGTAATATATTTTTTAAGATTTTATTTATTTATTTGACAGAGGGAGACAGAGAGAGAGAGGGAACACAAGCAGGAGGAGTGGGAGAGGGAGAAGCAGGCTTCCTGCGGAGCAGGGAGCCCGATGCGGGGCTCGATCCCAGGACCCCGGGATCATGACCTGAGCCGAAGGCAGACGCTTAACGACTGAGCCACCCAGGTGCCCCTTATTAGTAATACTGAAAGCAAATTTGAGTTGTACAGAATGTCAAAAAAGGATAAAGAGGGGCGCGCTTCTCCCTCTCCCACTTCCCCTGCTTGTGTTCCCTCTCTCACTCTGTCTCTCTTTGTACTCAGTGTTCTGGCCATACTGAAGTGTTTGCAGTTCAAAACAGATACTGCTTTTGCTTCCATTCCATTGCACATATTGTCCCATCTGTCTGGTTAAGAGGGGTGGACCTTTTTATCAGCATATATGTGGTTTCAGTCCAGGAAGGTTTTTTTATATTCTACCTTCAAGAATTGTTTCTGCTTTATCCATTCATCTGTTGAAGGGCATCTGGGGTCCTTCCACAGTTTGGCTATTGTGAACATTGCAGCTATGAACATCGGGGTGCATATGGCCCTTCTTTTTGCCACATCTGCATCTTTGGGGTTAATATCCAGGAGTGCAATTGCTGGGTCATAGGGTAGCTCTATTTTCAACTTTTTGAGGAAACTCCATACTGTTTTCCAAAGTGGCTGCACCAGCTTGCATTCCCACCCACAGCTTCTCTAGAAGGCTAGAGTGGTGAAGTATGAACCAGATAATGAAAGGCCTTACACGGCCCCCCGCCATCCCCCCGACGCCCTGCCAGTCCAGAACGGCCTCTGGGAGCAGTGTGGGCCCATGGCTCTGATCACAGCCTTCTCGCAGGGGGCCTGCGGACCCCAAGTACAAGTATGAGGACAAGGACGGGAAACAACCCATGGGCCGCTTCTTTGGGAATAACTGGGCTGAGATCTACAGCAACAGCTCTGGAAGGAGCACCACTTCGAGGCCATTGCCCTGGTGGAGAAGGCCCTGCGGGCCGCATACGGTGGCAGCGCCCCCACCTGAGCCTGGCCTCCCTCCGGTGGACGTACCACCCCTCGCAGCTCCAGGGCGCCCATGGGGACGCAGTCATCCCGGGCATGGCCAGCGTGGGGTAGCTGGCACAGAACTTGGCAGCAACCGAGGAAGGGCCCCTGAAGCTGGCCATGGTGCAGGGCTTTGACTGAGCCTGGCAGCTGGTTGCCCATGAATGTCCCAACTACTTCAGCTAGGGCCAGTCCCGGCTCCAGCTACCAAAGGTTTTTCTCTTTTCGGTCACCTCTTCTATTCTCTCATCCTGACCAGTCTGTCTTAAGTTGATTTAACATGGTCTTTTTTGATTGTCAAAAAAGAAGAAGAAGGAGGAGGAGGGGAAGGGGAAGAAGAAGAAGAAGGAGAAAGAAAGGCCTTATGTACTGTGCTGAGAACTTTTCTCTGTGAAGCAGGAAACAATATCATGTGTGAAGAGAGGAAAATGATCATTCTATGGGGCTTAAAGAGAGTAGTAAGGGTTAATAACAGCAATTACTGGCAACGAGAGCGGTCACATAAAAGAGGCACCAAGGTTCTAGCGGGCGTCCATACATTTGTAGTGACATCATTCTGTTATAGTTGTGTGACTTTTTCTTCCCAAGTGGTACTTGAAAACACAGATGTAGGAATGGAAAATGCAGACAACCGGAGTGTTTAAAAGGTGGTGGTTTGATGTTACCATGTTGTCAAAGGGCAATTCCAGGGGCTCTGCTTACAAGAGTTGTTGAAGTCAAAGGCCATGGACTTAAATCAGGTGGAAGGTTCAGGGGATGTGAGAGCTCTCTGGTCTTTGAAGACCAAGTTCATTGGGAACAAGGGAGAGAGAGGACGGCAAGGATGAGGACTGTGAGTCCAAATAAGTAGGATTTGAAATAAATCTCTAAAGTTTTAGAGATGGAGCTGTATGAAGTGATGAATGTCTAGACTTGTTAGAATCTGTGCCTGGGAATGGGTGGATAGAGTAGAGTAGAGGTAAATTCGTCTGGCTTGGGGAAGTTAAGGAAGCGTGGCTCAATCACGGGTGCTGGACTCATTGGGATGATGGCTGTAATTCAGTTTAGATGGAGAGGAAAATTCTAATGCAATCAGCTGGCAGTGACAAGGGAGGGTAAAAGGTGATACTACTAGATGAGGTGGACTCTGAAAGAGAAATCTTGCAGGGAGTAAAAAGTATATCAAAGTGTCTAGTGAGAAAGCTCCAAGAGTGAGGATATACTACCTTTGGGGCTGGTGGATGGAGTGGGGGAAGAGAGAAATCAAGAGAGCAGACAAAAGTGAGTATTTTGAATTGGATGGTGGGGAGATGTTGGCACTGTTAACCTATTTGGGAGGTCCAGAGCGGAGGTTTCGTTTTCTGGGTAGAAACTTAATTTGTGGAAGGCCCATGGGACCAAGCTCCTGTCTTTGGCTGAGGGATGAGCTCCAACATCCAGGATCCCAGGATCGCAGGACCTGGAACGCCTCGTGCATTGCTTCTTTCCCAGGGGACTGGCCGCAGACAGCCCATGCGCCCTGGACAGAGCGGCAGAGGTGGGAACGGCCGGCAGAGGGCGCAGGCGCTCTGGCCGGAGCAGTCCAGGCGGGGCACCCTCCCTGCGAAGGAGTTGAGAGCAGGGGTCGGTGGGGGAGCCGGCCAGCGCGAGGCCGCGGACAGTGGGCGGGACCAGAGCGGGGGCGGGGCGAGGCGGTTCCGGAAGGAAGTGGTTCCGGGTCCCGTGGCCCGGCGGTGGTAGCCGCGGTACCTCTGCTGTGGGAGGCGGTGGCCGCGTGAGGGGCGAGGCCCAAGGGGCTGGCGGCGGCCGGGCTGGCGGCGGCGGCAGGGACTTCCCGGCCGGGTGAGCGGCCCCGGGGGGCAGGCGGGGCGAGGAGGCTCCGGCCCGCAGGGAGGGCGTGTCCGTCGCCCGGGAGGGGCGGTCTTGGGGCGGCGGGTGCCACGACGGGTGGGGCGGTGGGGAGGATGCGCAAGCTGGTCTCGGGCTCCCGGGGGACCTCGCCCCTCCCACCGCTTCAGGCCACTGGCGCGGCGACCCGGGCACCTGCTGCCGTGGCTCTGATCCTTCCCCCGTCGTCCGGCAGTCTGCGGCCCCGGCGGTTCGGAGCGACTGTCATGGGGACAGAGGGTTGGTGTTCAGGGACCGTTCCCTTGTCCCTGGGGCGAACCCGGACGCGTAGCCTGCGGGACCCGAGCCGAGGAGACCCTTGCTTTGTCTTCCGGAGGCTCTCCGGCCACGCAGCGGCATCTTCTTCTGGTAACGTCCAGAATGAGTCGTGAAGGATGCTCTTTATCCTGCGTTGCAAAGTAAAACTTGTGTTTTCAGAAACGTATCTTGAAAATTGGCTCATCTTGTGCTTTTCTAGGATGTATTAAGAAGCTGGGCCGGTCACTGTCAGGATTGTCCTGTCGGTAAGTCAGGAGGAAAAGAAATGGGAGAGAAACTTATTCTCCCAAATATTTTCCTGCCAAGGTGCTTTTTGAGCTGTCTCCTATGTGATTGCTTTTCTTTTCTGGAACAAAGTAAAAACTACAGGTAGAAATCAGGAAGGTCTGTCTGACTTCTGGCCCAGCAACCGTTTTAGCATTTTTCTGAATGAGAACTGGGATGAATGAGACTGGAATTTGGAAAGGAAAGATTTTGGTGGAGATTCATAATGAGAGCTTTATTTTTCAATGGTATTTTAATTGTTATGATATGCTAATGTTTATTAAATGTTATTTTTTTAACGGTACTTTTAAAATGGCTACTAAAATGATCTTTTGAAAGCCCCTGCTGTTGTTTCACAGCCCTCCCCCTTTAAAGGTCTTATTAGAAATATTTTTATATAGAAACATTTGGTAACACATTTATTTACAAAATTTCTAACATATGCAAAACCATGATGAAGAAGATACACTGTTTCACCAATCCAAGTAACCATTATGAATATGGTTACTGGGTATACATTTCCATTCTCTTTCTGTGCAGAGATGAATGTATGGATTTTTCTAAAGTGGATTCTCTTTTGTAACCATTTTTTCCCCTGACTTCATAGCATGCCATTGCATGGCTCTCATAATTTATTTAATTGGTTATTCCATTTTTCATTACTTAAATACATTGTTGAAAAAATGTAAAATCTGCACACCCATCATTACTTCTTAGTGTACATTCCTAGATGATAGAATTGTTGGGTTTGTTTTTTTTAAAATGTAAATTGCTCAGTTTCCCTCTGGAAAGAATGTGCTATTTTGCACTCCCACCAACAATCTGTGAGTGTCTTTTTCTACACCCTAGCAAAAGGCAGCATTTAAAGGATTTCTACAGGATCACTTTTGGGCCATTTCTGTTCTTCTCTCCAACCAGGTACCATTATCATTCTCTAGCTATCACTTTTTTTAATTTGTTGATAGCAATTCAGTTTCTCATCTTTTATTCCACTTTTACCAGTTTAGTAAAGAAGTGTTATCCATGTGAGGCAAAGGCATCATAGAATGAACAGGAGATTTGAACTCAGGACTTCCTTGAATTCCAGTATCTCTGATTCCCTGCACAAATCACTTACCTTTTCTAAGGGACAATTTCCTCAACTCTAAACTAGATATTATAGTGCACTTGCCTTACCTTTTTTTATAGGGTGGTTATTTAAGGGTCAAATAGGACATTTATGGAAGGTATATTTAAACATACTTTGTCCTGTTGCCAGTTATTGCCATATTGTAAAAATTTCAGAGCACAAAAGCATCTTGATTTTTTTAAAGTAAATTTCTGAATTCAAAAAAGCCATTCTGTGATACCCTTTGCCCCATACTCTTTCACTTCTTAAATTTGAAGTTTTTTTAAAATTCTGTCCTAGATTATATTCAGAATGCTATCAGAGTTATGAAATTAGGTGAATGAATGAATCTGCACAAATACTGAAGGAGCAAATATTTAAAGGCATTATACGTAAAGCTGAGGGGGACAAATGTAAAGCTAAATAAAACACAATCCTTGAGATCATGATAAATAAAACATAGTCTTTGTACCCTACAGCTACAGAATGTTCAGGCAGCTAGAGGGCAGAAAAGCTGCTTTCCAAATTTAGACGTGATGCAGGATGTCAACTATTCTGAAGTATACCCTCAAGTCCAATTCTGCTGACCGAGCATCTGCAGAGATGACCAGGCAGTCTCTTCAGGGTCATCTTTCTCAAGGTAGGAATTGCGAGTTGGGGAAGTGTTAGTATTTGAGTCTGAGAATTTGGATTCTGGTTTCAGGTCCTTCACCTGGGGCAGATTGGTTAGCCTTTTTGAGGCTTGTTTTTTTCACCTATAAAATGGAGGTTAATTCCAGCTTCCTCAGAGTTTGTTGTGAGGATTAAATGAGATATTATTTGCCAGACACTCAGTGAACCCGGAAGTACTACACTCCCGTGGTCCTTCTTATCCACTGAAAACTTAGCATCTTGAGGAAAGAAACTAGGTCTATTGCAACTTTGTGTGCTTCCCCACTACTAGTCATTGGTACTTAGTAATGTTTTCTAAATTAACATAAAATATGACTGCTGATAAAAATTTAGTGTGGACCGTTGAAGAAGGAAATATGTAAATGTGGGATAGTGAGAGAAATTGACTACATTATTTGGAGTTTTATTAAGGAATCAAAGGAAACTGAACTAATTGGACACAGGTTCATCTCTACTATGACTGTCATTCTATATTATATCCCCAGGGCCAGGCACATAGTCCCTCCTTATCAACAATAAACCTACTCCCTAGACCCCTGTCACCCAGCCACAACCCAGTTTCTTCCTCCTTTTCCAGTCAGCCTGTTAGAAGAAGTTGGGTTTTTTTTTTGTTGTGTGTGTGTGTGTGTGTGTGTGTGTGTGTGTGTGTGTGTGTTTTAAGATTTTTTTTTTAAATCTCTGCACCCAACATTGCACTTGGCAACCCTGAAATCAAGAGTTGCATGGTGCACCGACTGAGTCGGGTGTCCCAAGAAGGAGTCATTAATAATTGGCTGCCTTAGGCTCCTTATCTTCCACTTAGTCCTGAAGCCTTTTTTATTCCTTTTATTGGACCTCTATGCAGCTTTTGTCATGAAAGTCTCCTTTCTTGAAGTATTCTTTAATTTATGAGATTCCATGCTCTAGGCGTCCCTCCTTCCTCAGAGGATGTTCTTTCTCTGTCCCCTTGGCTGGTTCATCTTCCTTGAAAGGTTGATGTTCCTATAGGCTTGATCCTTCTCATGATACACCAGGTCTGGAATGATTTATAGAGCACTGAGGCTGTCTGGTGTTTGAAGGTTTGGTAGAGTTCTCCTGTGAAACCATCTGGGCCTGCTGGTTTTTCAGGGATATTTCCTTAATAACTTTATTTCTTCTATGAAAATTGGTCTGTTTAAGCTTTCTTTTCTCTTTTTTCTTTTTTTTAGCTGTAAAAACTAGGGTTTATTCATTTATTTATTTTTTGTTTCGGGTATAGAATTTCGTGATTTATCACTTACATGTGGTGCTCATCACAACAAGTGCCCTCAATACCCATCACCCATCTAGACCATCCTCCACCCACCTCCCTCCATCAACCCTCTGTTCTCTATCGTTAAGAGGCTCTTATGGTTTCCTTCCCTCTCTCTCCTTTTTTCTTGCTTCCCATATGTTCATCTGTTTTGTTTCCTAAGTTCCAGATATGAGTGAAATCATATGGTATTTGTCTTTCTCTGATTGACTTATTTTGCTTAGCTGTTTAAGCTTTATAACTATAATGGGGTCAGTTTTGGTAGTTTGTATTTTTCTAGCAAATTATCTCTATTGTCTGGCTTTTCCCAAATTCATTAGGTGGAGAGCTACACAGTAATCTCTCATGATTTAAAAAATTTTCTTCTATTTCAGTGGTTGCTTTCTCCCTCACTCTCTCTTATTTTTGTATATTTGTGTTTTCCCCTTTTTCTTAATCACATTTTATAGTGGTTTATCTATTTTAATTTTTTTCAAAAACTACAGAATTTTATTTTTATTTTTTATTTTTTTTAAAGATTTTATTTATTTATTTGAGAAAGAGAGAATGAGAGACAGAGAGCATGAGAGGGAAGAGGGTCAGAGGGAGAAGCAGACTCCCTGCTGAGCAGGGAGCCCGATGTGGGACTCGATCCAGGGACTCCAGGATCATGACCTGAGCCGAAGGCAGTCGCTTAACCAACTGAGCCACCCAGGCGCCCCTACAGAATTTTATATTATTACTCAGATCTAGTTTTCTGTTCTCTGTCTCATTCACTTCCTGTTTTTTTTAAATTTTTTTATTGTTAATGTATGTTAATCACCATACATTACATCATTAGTTTTTGAACACTTCCTCTGTTTTTATCTTTATTTCCTTCCTTGTGCTTTCTTTTGGTTTACCTTGTTATTTTTTTTAACCTTGGAAATGAATTTATATTACTTCATTTTTATTGATAAATATGTTTAGAGCAACAAATTTTCCTTTGATCACTGCTTTAAATGTATCCCATGGAATGTGATATGTAGTGTTCTCGTTGTCATTATTTCTTCAAAAATCTATAATTTCAGTTATAAGATACTCATTTAATAGGAGGTTTTTAAATTTCTAGGTGGAAGAGCTTTTATTTTTATTAGTAAATTCTAGTTTTATTACATTATGATCAGAGGATATTTGTAATACTTCTATTTCATGGCACTCCTGATGTTTTCTTTGTGACGTAATATGTGAGTACTTTTGGTGACTGTGGCTTGGGCATGAGATAAGAATGTATATTCTCTAGTATCAGAGTGTAGAGTTTGATAAATATCCTTAAGATTTACTCTTGATTATGCTGTTTAGATCTTCTATCTCCTTATTTCTCGACTACTGAATTGTCTAATATACCACTCAGAGTGCATAAAGTCTCCTGTTATTAATGTGTTTCTGTGTCCCTTGCATCTCAAGTAGTTTTTGTTTCATAAAGGTGGTTGCTGTGTTATATTCATGTGAATATGTGTATTTTAATGTGTTCTGTCTAAATCATGGATTGTGACTTTCAGCATTAACAAGTGTCTCTCTCGCTCTCTCTTTTTTTTTTTGTGTGTGGTCATGATGAATGCTTTAGGACTTGAATTCTTTGCCTGATCCCAGAAATGCCACCCTCCTCCCTTTTTGTTACCAATTGCCCGGTATACTTTGGCCATCCTTTCATTTTTAATGTTTCAACATCACTTTGTTTTAGATGTGTCTTGTACAACTCCTTGAGTTTTGTTTTGCAAGCCAGATTGAAACTTTTTATCTTAATAGGTGAGTTAAGCCCATTCACATTTACTGTTAGGACTAATATATTTGACCTCAACTCTATCATAATATTTTGTTATATTTGCTGTTTCTTTGGCTGTGAGGTGTATTTTTTGCTCTTTTATTTAAAAAATTGGGGGGGTGGTATTTAGGAAAGCTTGTATTTTTGTTCTTATGGTTGACCTTTGTCCTTATACCTTTATAAATGCCCTTACTCCCCTGGTTGTTTATTTAAACTTTTGTGTGTGTGAAAAAAAATACATTGTATTCATGAAATCATAGTAGGTTAATGATAGGCAGCAGTGAGATTCTTTATCCTCTTCTAGGTCCTTCTATTGAAAAATTGATGGTAACACCTAGCCCCTGTAGCCAAGAGCATTAATCCATGTTCTGGTCTCCTCAGGTCTGGCTTCCTCTGATTTGCTGGTCACGCTCATGTTCTGTGGGCTCTAACTCTGTCCAGTTTTGTGCTGAGATTGTGGCTTCTTTGTTGCAAAGGCTTTCCTGGGGAATTCTTTGCATTTGTAACTGCTGGGTTCCTATTTAGTACGAAATTTTTGTCAGTTGATTTTTTTTCTTTTTGATAATGTCTTTACTGAGATATAATTAACATACCACACAATTCACCCATTGAAAAGTGTGCAACTCAGTGTTTTTTGGTATATGCAGAGTTGTGCAGCCATCACCATGGTCCAGTTTTAAAACATATTCATCATCCCCCAAAGAAACCCTGTGTCTATGCTCCCCAGTACCCCGCCGCCCCACCGCCCCACTGCCCCACCCAGGCAACCACAAGTCTGCTTTCTATTTCTGTGGATTTGTCTATTTGGAACCTTTCATATAAATAGAATCATACAATATGTGGTCTTTTGTAACTGGCTTCCTTCCCTTAGCATAACGATTTCAAGATTCATTCCTGTTGGACCATGTGTTAGTACTTCATTCCTTTTTATGGCCAAATAATGTTCATTTGTATGGGTATACCACATTTTGTTTATTCACTTATCTCTAAATGGGCAGTAGAATTGTTTCTACTTTTTAGCTATTATGACTAATGCTGCTATGAATATTTGTGTACAAGTTTTTGTGTGGACATTTTTATTTGGTTATATATGTAGGAGTAGAATTGCTGGGTCATATGGTAACTCCGTTTAATTTTTTTAAAGATTTATTTATTTAGTTTTTGAGAGAGCGAGAGAGAGAGAGAGCGAGCATGAGTGGGAGGGGCACAGGCAGAGGGAGAGAGAATCCCAAGCAGACTCCACACTGAGCGCAGAGCCTTACACGGGGCTTGATCTCATGACCCTGAGTTCACGACCTGAGCCAAAACCAAGAGTTGGACGCCCCCCCCCGACTGTGTCCCCCAGGTGCCCCTGTTTAATTCTTTTTTAAGATTTATTTTTAGATTTTATTTATTTATTTGAGAGAGAGTGGGAGGCAGGGAGGGAGAGAGCAAGAGAGCACGAGTGGAGGGAAGAGCAGAGGGAAAGGGACAAGCCGACTCCGTGCTGAGAGCAGAGCCCAACACAGGGATCTATCCCACCACCCTGAGATCATGACCTGAGCTAAAACCAAGAGTTGGATGCTCAACCGACTGGGCCACCCAGGCGCCCCTCTGTGTTTAATTTTGTAAGGAACTGCCAGACTGTTTTCCCAAGCTGCCACATCATTTTACATTCCCCCTAGCAATGTATGAGGCTTCCCTTATCTCTCCATCCTTTCCGCACTTGTTACAGCTATCTAGTTGGTGTGAAGTGGTATCTCATGATTTTGATTTGCATCTCCCTAATGATTGATGATGTTGAACATCTTTTTATGTGTTTATTGGGCATCTGTATACCTTCTCTGGAGAAATGTTGATTCAGCTCCGTTGCCCATTTCTTAATTGGGTTGTCTTTTATTATTGAATTGTAAGAGGGTTTTTTTTTTTTGTATATTCTAGATACAATCCTTTATCAGATATGATTTGCAAAAAATTTTCTCCCATTCTGTGGGTTTCCCTTTTGCTTTTTTGATAGTATCCTTTACAGTGTAAATGTTTTAAATTTTGATGATGCCTGATTTATCTATTTTTTCTCCTGTTGCCTGTGTTTTTAATGTAATATCTGATCTAAGGTCACAAAGATATTTACCTTTATGTTTTCCTCTTACAGTTTTAGCTCTCACATTTAGGTCTTTGATCCATTTTCAGTTAATTTTTGCATATGGTGTGAGGTAGGGTTGAACTTGTGGATATGCAGTTGTCCCAGCACTGTGTGTTGATTTGTCTAACCTCCTAATATCTGATTTATCAGGTTTCCCCCCTCAGGATGCCTTAAACCCATCTATTGCCTATACAACATTGAACTTTTACCATTATTTTCTTTTCCTGTCCCTTCTTCTCCCATTTTTTAGTTGTAGTTTTTCTACTTTGTCACAGTTTTACATTAGTCTTTCACCTTTCTCCTCCTCTTTCTTTTAATGTCTTATATGTACACTTACATATTTTTTAATGCTCACCATTGGTCCTTTACTGACATTTTCTCACTCATAATTTGATTGGATGAAACTCATCCTCTATCTAGTGGTAGATTTCTCAGAAAGGGCTAGTTAAGAACAGAAATTCCCTTATGTTCTTGTATGCTGAAAACTTTTTTTCTTTAGCTTTGATATTTGAAGGACAGCTTGACTGATATAAAATCCTTGGTTCACACTTAGTTTCACTGATTTTATTTTATTTTTTTATACTAAATGATGACCCATTGTTGCCTTGCTTTGTTAGTTTTCTTTTGGATTTATAAGTTATTTATTCTTTTTACCTAGAGATCTTGAGGATTTTATCTTTTTTTAAAGATTTTGTTTACTTATTTATTTGAGAGAGAGTGTGCGAGAGCATGACCCGGTGGGGGGGGGGCAGAGGGAGAGAGAATCTCAAGCAGACTCCACGCCCAGTGCAGAGCCCTATGCAGGGCTTGATCCCATGACCCTGAGATCATAACAGGGGCTGAAACCAAGAGTCAGATGCTTAACGGACTGAGCCAGTCAGGCACCCTGAGGATTTTATCTTTATCTTTGAAATCAAATAGTTTTTACTAGGCTACGTTTCAGAGTTGATTGTTTTAGGTTAATTTTCCCAGGTATCTAGTGAGCCCTTCATTGTATAGATTCAGGTATTTTTCCATTTCTTTTTTTTTTTTAAGATTTTATTTATTTATTTGTCAGAGAGAGAGACAGAGCACAAGCAGGAGAGCAGCAGGCAGAGGGAGAAGCAGGGTCCCCGTTGAGCAGGGAGCCTGATGTGGGACTCAATCCCAGGATCCTGGGATCATGACCTGAGCTGAAGGCAGCCGCTTAACCGACTGAGCCACCCAGGCATCCCGGTATTTTTCCATTTCTGAAACGTTTTCTTTCTTTCTTTCTTTTCTTTTCTTTTCTTTTCTTTTCCTTTCTTTTCTTTTCTTTTCTCTTTTCTTTTCTTTTCTTTTCTTTTCTTTCTTTCGATAGAGCATGAGCAGTGAGGGAGGGGCAGAGCGAGAGGGAGAGAGAATCTTAAGCAGACTCCATGCCCAGCATGTAGCCCGACATGGGGCCCAATCTCACAACCCTGAGATTATGATCTGAACCAATATCAAGAGTCGGATGCTTAAGTGACTGAACCACCTAGGCACCCCTGGAAATTTTTCCTGAATTTTAGTTTCAGTATTAGTTTATTTCCATTGTTTCATTTTTCTTCTTAGAGACTACACTAATACAAATATTATTCCTTCTTTACCTGTCTTCTAGTTCTACTGCTTTCACTCTGACTCAATCTCTGTCTCACTCACTCACTCACACACTTACTCATTGTCATTTTCATTTTTTTGTTGTTGTTTTCCTGCTTTTCTTCGATGTCCCTTAGTAAATTTTCATTTGAGTTTATTCTCCCTTGGATACCTTGTAATTTATCTTCATTTCTGAGATAATTTAGTCTTTTTTTCTCCCATTTTTTTCTCTGAGTTCAGTTAACTTTTCTTCTGTCATTTCACTCCTTTTTTTTTAAATTTATTTCTGTTCTTAGTTTTTAAGTTTCTGATTCAGCGTGAGGTCTTTAAAAAATATATCCTTAAATGCTTTTGGAGATATCTAATTCTGCTTGGAGTATAGACTTAGAGTTTTCTTCTGCTTCCTGTTTTTTGGGGGAGGAATTTTCCTCAGTTGAGGAATTCTCTTTTTTAACTTTCTTGTAAACTCATGGAAATCATTAGACTTTAAAAATTTTGCAAATCTCATGAGTATGAAATGGTATCTTATTGTTTTAATTTTATCTTCCTGATTAGGTATGGTTGAGTATCTTTTCAGTTTATTGGACATTTATGTTTCCTTTTTATTGTAAACTCAAAGGATAGAGCTGCCATTTACCGAGGTGGGACAGAGACCATAGGAGGAGCAGATTTTGGAGGGAAGTCAGGAGTTTGCTCTTGGACATGTTTACAGAATCCAGTAGGTTGTTGGATATGTAAGACTGCAGTACAGAGGCTAGGCGAGGGCTAGAGATATAAATTTGGGGGTTTTTAGTTTATAAAGAGTATTTAAAGCCATGGTGTAGACTGGGGAAAGAGTGTAAACAATGAGAGGACCAAAGACTGAAGTCACTATTTAGAGGACAGCTGGCTTCACTATTTAGGGGTCAGAGTGGTGAAGGGAGAGATGAGGAGAAACCAGCAAAGGAGACAGAAGGAATTGTTAGAGGTAGGAGGAAAACCAGGAAAATGTAGTATTCTGTAATTCAAGTGAAGAAAATGTTTTTGGAAGGAAGGTATGATTAGCAAGTGCTACTGATAGGTCCAGGATAAGGAGGAGAAATCTCCATTGGATTTAGTGACATGGATTTGATTAGTGATTTTGACTAGAGCAGTTTGGTGCAGTGGTAGATTAGAAGGCCATATTGGTGAGGGGCCAAGCAAGAATCGGAGAGAATGATTATGGTATACACGCAGCCCTTTGAGGAATATATGTTGGTTATAAATGGAATGAGAAGGTGGTAGCCCCAGGAGGGTGTGCTTCTGGAGAGTTGGGAGCTTCACAAGAGGAAGGTTTGTATGGTGATGGGAAGGATCTACTGAAGAGGGGAAGTGTTGTGGGAGGAAGAGGAGAATTGCTGGAGCTGGGTCTTTCACTTGAGTCAGGGGATGTGACCAGTGCTGTCCTGGTAGTCATGGCCTCTTTTGGCACCAGCATCCTCTTCAGCATCTTCCTGGGAGTGTAGGTCCTTGCTGTCTAGTCATCTTTCTGTGTTTAAGGGCAGAGGGGTTCATTCACTACCCCTGGTCCTGTACAGTTCACTCTGAAGTAGCGGTATAAACCAATTTATCTACTGTTATTGACATCTCCTTCTCCCTGGTCACAAACCCTGTTGATATTTCGGTCTTTTCTCTCTTTGTGTCCTGAAGCTGGCTCCTTTTATTAATTTTGCTAGTCACAAATAAATTACTTTAAATCAGAGACTGGCAAAATTTTTCTGTAAAGGACCAGATAGTAAATATTTAGGCTTTGTGCTCCACAGACAGTTTCTGTTACGTATTCTCCTCCTCCTCCCCCCCCACCTCCAACAACAACAACAACCCTTTAAAAAGTAAAAACCACTCTTAGGTTTTTACTCTATGTTTTTAAATGAACTCTCCTCCTCTCTTATCCATTAAGCCCCTGAACCAGTACTTTTCATTACTAGCTGATGTTCACTAAGCAACTGCAAACAAAGTTAACTTTTTATTTATTTATTTATTTATTCTTTTTTAAAGATTTTATTTATTTATTTGACAGAGAGAGACACAGCGAGAGAGGGAACACAAGCAGAGGGAGTGGGAGAGGGAGAAGCAGGTTTCCCGCTGAGCAGGGAGCCCGATGCGGGGCTCGATCCCAGGACCCTGGGATCATGACCTGAGCCGAAGGCAGACGCTTAACGACTGAGCCACTCAGGTGCCCCCAAAGTTAACTTTTTTTTTTAAAGATTTTATTTATTTGTTTGAGAGAGAGAATGAGATAGAGAGAGCATGAGAGGGGAGAAGAGTCAGAGGGAGAAGCTGACTCCCTGCTGAGCAGGGAGCCCGATGTGGGACTCGATCCCGGGACTCCAGGATCATGACCTGAGCCAAAGGCAGTCGCTTAATCAACTGAGCCACCCAGGCGCCCCCGCCAAAGTTAACTTTTTAAAAAAGTTTTATTGAGATGTAAATTACAAGTTTAAATAAGTGTGCAATTCAATGGTTTTTAGTATGTTCACAGAGTTGTGCAACCATCTTCATAATATCTAATTTCAGAGTGTTTTCATCACCCGAAAGAACTTTTTTACAGCTTTGAGGTATAATTTTTTTGTTAAGATTTTATTTATTTATTTGATAGAGAGATAGTGAGAGCAGGAACACAAGCAGGGGGAGTGGGAGAGGGAGAAGCAGGCTTCCCGCTGAGCGGGGAGCCCGATGTGGGGCTTGATCCCAGGACCCCGGGATCATGACCTGAGCCGAAGGCAGACGCTTAACGACTGAGCCACCCAGGCGCCCCTGAGGTATAATTTATATGCAATAAAATTCACCCATTTTCAAGTGAATAGTTTGAATTTTAATAAAGGTAATTTTAATATATTAAAGGAAAATATTCTGAGTAATACTTAAAAAAAAGATTTTATTTATTTATTTGAATGGGTACTGTCAATTCCTTCCAAACTGGTTAATACTCATGTACACTCCCTAGCAGTGTATGAGAGTCCTTATTGTTCCACATCTTATGACCATAGGTCATTAGAGTTTTGTGTTCTGTGATAAGTTGTCTGGAGTCTTTTATTTATTGAAACAAATAGAGTTATTTAAACAAATAATCATAATGTATTCAAATAATCTCAGAATAAACCCAGAATTCCCAAGAAGAAAGAAACTCGGGGAAAGTAGGATAGTCAAGGAAAGAGTCCCGGGGGAGATCATGGTCAAACAGTCCTGAGAGAATAGAGATCTGTCAAGTAGAGTGAGAGAAGGCCATCTGTGTGTGTGGGGTGGGGGCATGGCCTGATCAGGGAAAAGCAAGTAGTGTGGTGTGGAGGGCTAGTAGGCTATGTGGGGGAAAAGACATACATAAGGCTGAGAGAAAGGTAGGAAGTGACTAGATACATGTGTTTTTTTATTTTTATTCTTTTTTAAAGATTTTTATTTATTTACCTGACAGAGAGAGACACAGCGAGAGAGGAAACACAAGCAGGGGGAGTTGGAGAGGGAGAAGCAGGCTTCCCACAGAGCAGGGAGCCCGATGTGGGGCTCGATCCCAGGACCCTGGGATCATGACCCGAGCGGAAGGCAGATGCTTAATGGCTGAGCCACCCAGGTGCCCCAATATATGTGTTTTTTTAAAGATCTTATTTATTTGAGAGAGAGAGCACGCACGCACGAGCAGGGGGCGGGGTAGAGGGAGAGGGAGAAGCAGACTCCTCGCTGATCAGGGACCTGACGCAGGGCTCCATCCCAGGACCCTGGGATCATGACCTGAGCCGAAGTCAGAAGCTTAACTAACTGAGCCACCCAGGTGCCCCTAGATACATATGTTTTAAATTTGTTTAATCTTTTATTGTTTCCTGGGCATTAGGGTTATAACTAGTTTGGGTGGTTTTTTTTTTTTCCTTTCCTATTATAAATAAAGCTAATATTAAACATCTTAGTATATATAGCTGATTTTTTCCTTTTAAATTATTGCTTAGAGTAGTAAGTTTAAACTGAAATTATTAGATTAAAAGAAAGGCATGATTAGTTTCATAATTTCTTACATATTTCAAGATTAACCATCATTAGGGAAATGCAAATCAAAACTATGAAGTACCACATCAGCCCACTAGAATGGCTATAATCAGAAAGGCAGACAATAGCAAATGTTGGTGAGGATGTGGAAAAATGGGAACCCTCATACATTGCTGGTGGGAATATAAAATGGCGTAGCTGCTTTGGAAAAGTTTGGCAGTGTCTCTAAAAGTTAAACATAGGGGCTCCTGGGTGGCTCAGTTGGTTAAGCATCTGACTCTTGATCTCAGCTCAGGTCTTGATCTCAAGGTCGTAAGTTCAAGCTCCATGTTAGGCTCCATGCTGGGTATGGTGCCTACTTAAAAAAATAATAATAATAAAAGTTAAGCATAGAGTTATCATATGACCCAGCAATTCCACTTCTAGGTATATACCCAAGAGAAGTAGAAACATACATTCATACAAAAACGGATACACAAATGTTCATAGCAGCATTATTCATAATAACCAAAACTATAGAAATAACCCAAATGTCCACTGGGAGAGGAATAAATAAATAAAATGTGCCATAAAAAGAATGAAGTGCTGATACATGGTAAAACAGGGATGACCCTTGAAAACATTATGGTAAGGGAAAGAATCCAGTCACAAAATATATATTGTATGAGTCCATTTATATGAAAGGTCCAGAATAGGCAAATCCATAGAAAGAGAAAGTAGATTAGTGGTTGTCAGGGGCTAATCAAAGGAGGGAAGGAATGGGGAGCAACTGCTAATGGGGTTTCCTTTAAAGGAGATGAAAATGTTCTAAAATTAGATTGTGGTGTTGGTTGTACATCTCTGTGAATATACTAAAAACATTGAATTGTACCCTTAAGATGAATGAATTGTATGGTATGTGAATTATATCTCAAAAAATCTGTTTTTCAAAAAAATAAAAATAAAAATAAAATGGAGGGGTACCTGGCTGGCTCAGTTGATGGAGTATGCAACTTCTGATCTTGGGGTCATGAGTTCAAGCCCCACGTTGGGCATATAGCTTACTTAAAAAAATAAAAATAAAAATAATGAATAAAATGGAAAAATTATATTAACCTCCAGAAAAATTATGCTTTTTCATCATCACCAACAATATTTGGTGTCATCCCCTCTCACCAACCTTGGGATTTTAATTTTTGTTCAGCTTCATAGATATGAACTGATACCCACAGCTTCCTTAGTTAAGTTATAAGTTATAAATTCCCTCAGTAGAATATAAACTGCAGAACACAGGAATTTTTCCCTATTTCTGTTCATTGCTGTATCCCCAGAACAGTGGCTGGCAAATAGTAACTCAGTAATATTTGTTGAAGAAATGCATTTTGATAGTTTTAATGAGAGAATTTCCCCCTTTAGTTAGTGTCTTAATTTCATGGTACCTCTGAACTAATTGTTCTTACTAGCCTCAGTTTCTTTTTGGAAAGAGACACTATATAAATAAATGAATTGAATTGAATGCCTTCTGGTGAGTGATGTGGTTCTAGTCCTTTAGCCTTACATACTTTTACTTTCTTCTGAAATTCATTATAACAGTAGTTTGCAGATGTTTGACTATGGGGACTCCCTTTTTAAACAAGTGTCCACATAATAATAGTTGTGCTTTTTGTATCAGTCAATGGAAAAACTACATAGTTACAAGAAGCCATTTATATTTTATTTTATTTTATTTTATTTTATTTTAAGATTTTATTTATTTATTTGACAGAGAGAGACACAGAGAGAGAGGGAACACAAGCAGGAGGAATGGGAGAGGGAGAAGCAGGCCTCCCGCGGAGCAGGGAGCCTGGTGTGGCGCTTGATCCCAGGACCCTGGGATCATGACCTGAGCGGAAGGCAGACGCTTAATGACTGAGCCACCCAGGCGCCCCAAGAAGCCATTTATATTTTAACAATGACCATGCTATCTTCAGAAATTTGCAAAATAGAGGTTATAATACATGAGACACATACTATAGTATATAGTATGTACTATATATATAGTATATAGACTATAGTCTGTGCATAGTGGCTCCATGTATTATTTATCAATCCATGGCAATAATTTTGAAAGCCACCAGTAGTTTGGGCCAGTAAGTTGGGACCTACTTATAGTAGTTCAGAACTAAGTATAGTATCAGAACTAAGGAGGATTACTAAAATGTAAATAATAGCTAGTATAAAAGATTATACGCTAATCACATGTTTAAAAAATTTGATTCCTAAAGCTGTTAGCTTCTTTTAAAGACTTAATATTTTAAAAATCAAGTTTACATAACTTTTAAAATGTATTTATTTGACATTGTTTTACCAAAAAAAATCAAAAGCAAACTTAATGTTTAATCATGCTTAATCAAGTTATGGTTTATTTATCTGGTGGAAGTTAGGTAGCAATTTAGTACTATAAATTATTCTTATTATCCAGCAATTTAAAAAGCAGGATGTATCATCAAGTAACCCTAAACATTTTGACTGTGATTATGTGAAGTATTTATGTACATGGTGAAAGACAGGAAGGTAGTAGTGGTTCAGATAGAGGAGTTCTGGGTAAGGATTTCCTCTTTTTGGAACACTTACTTAGCAGTTGCTATGTGCCAGGCACCATTCTGAGCACTCTTCATGACAACTCAGGGATCATCATGCTACAGTGTATTTGGCTTTGGGGGCCTGTTTTTGTGTGGCCCTTGAATTAAGAATGGTTTTATATATATATATATTTTAAATATTTTATTTATTTATTTGAGAGAGAGAATGAGATAGAGCATGAGAGGGGGGAGGGTCAGAAGGAGAAGCAGACTTCCTGCTCAGCAGGGAGCCCGATGCGGGACTCGATCCTGGGACTCCAGGATCATGACCTGAGCCGAAGGCAGTCGCTTAACCAACTGAGCCACCCAGGCACCCAAGAATGGTTTTATATTTTTGGAGAGTTATTTAAAAAAAAAAGAAGATGCGGTAAAGACCTTATATGGCCAGGGCGCCTGGGTGGCTCAGTTGGTGAAGCAGTTGCCTTCAGCTCAGGTCATGGTCCTGGAGTCCTGGGATCAAGTCCCACCATCAGGCTCCCTGCTCAGCAGGGAGTCTGCTTCTCCCCCTGACCCTACCCCGTCTTGGGCTCTCTCTCTCTCTCACTCTATCTCTCAAATAGCCCAGAAAGCCTACTCTCTGGCCCTCTATAGGACACAGTTGCTGACCCCTGATTTAATTCATTCTATCCTCACAACATTCCAGTAAGGTGGGTTCTATTATTATCATCCCAGTGTTACAGATGAAGAAACAGACACAGAGAACTTAAGTACTTTTTTGTTGGTGGTATTCACTGATTTTAGAGCAGATTGCAGGCTCTTCCTATGAACTTGCTAATACTGTGTTTCTTTGCAGTGTAAAAGTGGATAGTGGCTCAAGTGTAAAAGGATGGCACGGTCACGCTCTCGATCCCCCAGGTGGAAACACAGGTGAGCAGTTCTTAGTTTAGTAGAGTAAGCTTGGGTTTGAGATGTGCTTTGACTTTCAAGTTCACTGGTACTGTTAAGAACCTATTTTAATAAGCTCATGGGACCTGGTTATTCACAGTAGGTATTTTACAGTGATAGAGATTGTATTTCTAGATTCTGAAAGCTGACATCTTTCTTTAATTATGACTGGCAGCTTGAATTAATCCATAATAAAAAGAAATGCAATGGCCACAGCAAGGGAGAATGAGAAACATCTTTGAGTGTTCCATTTTTTTGCATCAGTAAGTGGTTTAGAACTCTTGTTTTTTTTTCATAGTCAATATCTTTGAAAAAATTGGGAGTTAGAAAATCAGGAGTTACCTATTTCTTCTTCATGGAAGAGTAATAGAGTTTTGAGTAACTCAGTTGTAGTTCAACTTTCTTCTTTCCTGGTTGGCAGTATCAATAGTATATACATATAATTAGATCGGAACAGTTCAACCAGTATTTATTGTATACCTGCTGCAGGTTCTGGGGCTACAAAAGCAATGTGACATCTTCTGGGGCCTCAGCAAGCAGGCAGACTGGCTGGGGGATTGGCACCACAGTCAGCTATGATACTGCAGGTTAAGCGCAGTGCTACTGACTGGGACAGAGTATTCTGGGTCCACAGAGCAGGAATAATTCTGCTTTTATGGAGGGAAAAAGGGAATACTAAGAAAGTCTTCAAAGAAGAGATGAAATTTCAGCTGCCCATTTAAGGATGGGTAGAATTTGTCAAGGCAGAAACAAAGGAGAAAAGTATTCCAGTTAAGAGGGGCAACAGGAGCAACGGCACAGAGCTATGAAAGTGACTAGTACATTCTAGGACTTAGAAAAGGACCATAATTACATACATAAAAAGCAGACCAGAACTTTTCATGTTAATACGACTTGGCCATTGTGCTTATTCTTTATGGTTCTACAATGACGAGTCAATCATTTAACAGTTTTCATTTTGTAATTTGCAAGACCAAGTTGTAACAAGAAGGAGCTTCAGGAAGAAAAGGGAATATAAACAAAGGAATGATTTTAATATGGAGGGCATCACAGAGGTTGTTTTGTTTAACCCTTTTGTGATAGGCCCCAATGAAGGGGCACAGAAGACCTGCCAAACTTAGTGCCTGTTTTCTAGATTCCTTCTCAGGACTCTTTGTCAAAAACTGTAAAGTATCTGGGGGCGCCTGGGTGGCTCAGTCATTAAGCGTCTGCCTTCGGCTCAGGTCATGATCCTGGAGTCCCGGGATCGAGTCCCACATCGGGCTCCCTGCCGAGCGGGGAGCCTGCTTCTCCCTCTGCTTCTCCCCCTGCTTGTGTTCCGTTTTTTGCTGTGTCTCTCTCTGTCAAATAAATAAATAAAATCTTTAAAAAAAAAACCAAACTGTAAAGTATCTGATATTTGACATTACTTGCAAGCTAGCACATTGGCCTGCCACAGGGCACTCCTGGGTCAGAGACAAAGGCCTTTATGACTCATGGTACAGCAGGCAGCCTGAGCATCGTGTTCCTGTGTTTCCCTTACTCCCAAGTCTCCTGAGGGTGGGAGCTGCAGAGCAGAGCACTGTGGTGGCCACACACAGCTGAGGAACCCAAGCCTCATCAGGGGCTACAAGCAAACCCACCCAGTCTTTGCCTTGGAGGAGACATATCCTGGATAGCAAACAAATTGGCCCTTTTTCCCTGAGGGAGGCCCTATCTCCATCTTTCCAGGCTGCGGTGTCTTGGAACAAAAGCTGTCAGCCTCTGCTTACCAGTGCAGAATGCAAGAGACCCAAGGAGAATTGTCTCCCAACAGACTCCTCAGATCTCTTTTGTTTCCTTAGGAGAATTGAAAATGATAGTAACCATTCCAGTAATCTCCTTCAAAAAAATGGGGTTTTATACAATAAAACACCTTATGTGAAATATAATAACAAAGCAATATTCATTATAAAGTAAGGATTAAAGTAAGAAATTGAATATTTCATCCTGTCTGGAAGACCTCTGTCTCTGGCTGCCAGCTCTTCTCCTTAGCAATGGAAGACGTGCACTCTTCCAGAAGGTCCTCAGAGGCTCTGCTTGCTTCTTCCTGTGATGAGGTGCCACCAGCGGGATGACAGAGTTCCTTCTTAAGCTAAATAATGCACTTGCTAGTACATCTAGCTTGGTGACTCCAGAGGGAGATAGTGCCAAGTCTAGTATATAAACCCCAGTAGGTACACAAGGAAGATAAATCTGCCTCCTTTTTCATAGGGAGGACACAGACGTGTCACCAAATGGAAAGGGTCTGACTTGTGGTTGTTCCAACTCTCTGGCAGCTTCGGAAGGTGGGCAGTAACAAAAGCTGCAAGGGTAGCTGCCTGTTGGTTAGAAGATATTAAGCCCCCAAGGAGGAGATTGGGTTAATTGGAAAGGTGAGATGGGAGGAAAGGTCCCCAGGTACAAAACTGAACTTTATTGTATTCCAGATAGTATTCAAAGAGCTTTGCTCTTGAAGTCCAGGCAACTCAGACTTGTTTCCCTGGATATAGGAGCCTTCTTCCTCCTCCATGGGAATGAAGTCTTGATGTTGGCAATGCTGAGGTATTGGGGAAGGTAGTTACAGAAAAGTTATGCTGTTCCTGGGGAGCATGGTGGCCACATTAAAGCCCACATTCACCAAAGTTATAAGCTCTATTTCAACAGCACATGTAAGGGAACAGGTCTGGGAAAGAAAAGCAATCTATCTATGTTAGTAGTATTTATGGAGGAACTAAGTATGAAATTCAAGTCTTAATACCTTCTTCCCCCTCCCACTCCACACACTAAGTATGTAGTTTTTTGCTCCTTGACATAGCCTTAGTAGAAAGAATAGTCAATCAATTGGGGAAACTGCGGGGTCAGTCTTGAGTCTGAGTTTGGGTTTATTGTGGTATCATAAACTCTTAGAATCTAATTTAATTTCAGAGGTTATGTTCAGTTTCCCAGAGACTCTCCTACACATTTATTTGTGTGAATCTGACCTTCCTGTTGCTTGTTTCTTCCCTGACTGTTGAACCTGATACAAGCTTTTGCTGACTGGCTCTTTTGCCCAAACTTTGCTGTCAGCAGTCTTCCAAAATGGATCTTACTGTGTACCTAAGCTGGTCTCCTCCAGCAGGATAGGTGTGCTCAGCCCATTTTGATAGGCACATGGGATATGTTAGTTCAGATGGAAAGAATATGCTTGTTGAATAGGCCAGAACAGTAATCAGACACCCAAATGGACAATTTAGAATACAGATAGAGCAAATTGATGAATTTGATATGCGTGGAAGAAGCAGTGAAAAGCAAATGTCTTATTTAGGTAGTTCATATCAAGATAAACTTTGTTTATTGTCTTTAAATGGACTGAACGTTTTTGTTTGTTTACATAGGTCTTTATCACCAGTACCTAGAAATTCTGAACACTACAAACAAAGACATTCTTATGGGCATTATGGCTGTGAATATAGGAAGGATCCAAAAAGACCCATCACTTGGCGAATGGACAGTGAGAAACACGGACAGAGTAAACCAAGGATTCCTTCTCGTGGAAATGTGCATTACCGATCTTATGAACATAGATCACCTTCCCCAAACCTAAGAAGAAACTCTTTAGAAAATGTTTATACTTATAAGCCTTACCGAGCATACTTATCAGGAGGAGGGGATGGTAACAGAAGATCTCACTATATGCCCAAATATTCAGAAGGTGTACCCTACAAAGAGCACCAGGGGAATTGTTATTCCCAGAAAGAACAAGGAAGGTATACTCCTGATGACCACAGAGTCAGAGGAAGTGGAAAAGGAGGGAAACCACCTCAGAGGTCAATAGCAGATTCTTCTAGGTTTGAAGGAAAGTGGCATGAAGATGAGTTGAGGCACCAGAGGATACAAGATGAAAACTATTCTCAGTCACTGAGAAGAGGCTCCGAAGACTTTGAGAAAAGGAGCTCTTTACAGAAGAGGTATAGGAAAACATTAAACCTGGGTAATTTGGTATAAAGCCTCAAGTGCAAAAGTCTGTTTACTTTATGGTTGAAGAGAACTACCTTGAAAAGCTTTTGTCTAAAAAGATAAAAAGCATTGTAATATAATTATGGTCTGCTGGTAGTAATGAAGTATTTATTTTTAGAGTAAATTATGTTGATGGCTAGAATTGTAACAAAAGATGGTATTTTCCTCTTTTGCTACCTTGTGCCTCTATGAGTTGGCTTGAGGGATTATAGTTAACTTGCCACTGCCTTCTGCATTTAAAGCCATGCTGCCCAACATTCCACACATATAAATTCTCACTTTCTTCTCTCTAGTGCAAGTGTAAACTGCTTTATGTCAACACAGGTATCCTGAGGATCGTGATTTCAGAAAATATGGACACACATCAAAAAGACCTAAAGATGTGGAGAGGTATGAAAGCAGAGAGCCTGCCAGGAACCCACAGTGGAAGTTCGGGCATTCTCTTCCATCTTACCAAGAAAAGAAAGAGCAGTGGAACCTTGGACCCCAAACTCATCGACGTGCTCAGAGGGAACCGCCAGAGACCAGTTCAGCAACCAGGGTATCCTGTGACTATCGCCACAAACGTCGCAAGACCTCAGGTGGGGACCAGGACATTCCTGATGGAAGAATTCAGAAGTACTCTAAGGAGGAAGATAGAAAACCCAGTTCTCAAAAAGGCCCTGAAAATAGACAGTCCATTTGTCTTAATGCTGGAAGAGGGAGAGAAACTGAAGGTGGGCAAGTCAAAGAACCTTCCAAACCATCTAAGAAAGACTGCACTGACTGCACTGCCTCTATGCATTCAAGTAAAAGTGATGTTGGCTTGAGACCCTGCGGTGACAAATGGAAGGAGAAAGGAAAGAAAGAAGGGGATGGCAGAAAAGAGAGCAACTCTTCCAGTAACCAACTTGATGAAAGTAAACTTTCTAGTGTGAAACCTTCATCTGCCAGTCTTAGGAAGACATCACTTACTGTTAAAATAGATGTGAAGAAAGCAGTAAATACATCCAGGTATTGTTTTTGTTTTTTCTTAGCGCTATTTAAGAAAAGTATCTGTTTCCACCATCTTTGAAGCTTTGAAAATGGAATTAACGGTGTGTTTAGAGTCCATTGAGTGGGGAGGGATTGCCTGGACTTTTCACAAAAGCCCTGTAATCAGGATGAATCCCACGATCAGTAATATAGAGTGATCTCATGTCTGCTGGTTTCCACGTCATATCTCAAGATACTTTTTGGGTGCAGGGCACTCTATGGAGTTGTTTCTTTTCATGAATTTATGTGTTTTTATGCTGCTAGACTTTCTGTAGCCAGGGATAGGCTGGGTGGAGTTCAGGGAGACCTATTCCTTGCTCAATTTCTCAGAGCATGTTTTCCCTGTTGCCTCAGATCCAGAGAATTTTTGATCTGAAAGGGCCATTCACTGGCCCTGATTTTATAGAGGAGGAAAGCAAGGCCTTGAGAGATGATGCCACTTGTCTAAGTCAGAGCACCTGCGGCTCAAGGAGGCAGGTGACCTAACATGGTTCTTGCTGCCATCTCAAAACAGTTGATGCTCAGTCAACTAGATTCTCCTAGGTAGAGGAAATTAGGCTAGAGTCTAGAAAGAGGCCTATTTATAAGACACTCACTTTAGCTCTTAATGATTCTTTAAGAAAAAAATAGACTACCCAATGGTAGGTTATATTCTGCTAAAGTGGTTTGCATGCTTTGTTCCATTATGCATATTACTTACAATTATGGATTCTGGAAATAATAAGGCACTGCAGTTGGCTATGTCAGCTAAGTCTGTTCGTTACCTTAAGACACTACCAGTATGTGAATAAAAAAGTGATGGGCCATGCTGATTTGCTGCATTTATGTTCACAGTTCACTCATACTTGAATTGCAGTCAAAAACAAGATAAAACAAAATCTAAGGTCAGGATGTGACAAGGAGAGGAGTAAACCCAGTCTCTCTCTCTCTTTTTTTAAACAAATATATTTTGTTCCTTTTTTTTTTAAAAGATTTTTATTTATTTATTTGACAGAGAGAGAGCACAAGTAGGCAGAGCAGCAGACAGAGAGGGAGAAGCGGGCTTCCTGCTGAGCAGAGAGCCCCATATGGGGCTCGATCCCAGGACCCCGGGATCATGACCTGAGCCGAAGGCAGACGCTTAACCGACTGAGCTATCCAGGCACCCCTATTTTGTTCCTTTTCTTAAAGTTAGATATGGTCATCCCCCTCCCTTATATTCATTGTACTTACAAAAATATTATAAAATATACATATGTATATTTATATGTGCACAGAAAGCACTTATAAATATGATTACCTTATAGAAAGTTGGGACAAATAGAGGGAGGAAATCACTCATAATTCTACTACCCTAGGACAGTTTTATTACTATTTTAGTACAGCTTCTTTTGTTATTTTTCTGTGTATATTTTACATAGTTGTCATAAAAGTATATTCATAATTTTGTATCCTATTTCATATAGTAAGTCTTAAATCATTTTGTACTATTATATTTCCTACTAGTTCTTAACCTTAAGAGCACAAAAGCCGCTGTAAGCATCAACTTTAAGAGCTTTTTTCTTTCCAACATTATACTATGAAAATGTTCAAATACACAGAAAAGTTGAAAGAACTGTACAGTAAATACCTATATACCCACCACTGAGCGTCTACAGTTAACATTTTACTCTGCTTTCATAATCACATATCTGTCCATCAATCAATCATTCCATCTTATTTTTTCCATACATTTCAAAGTGAATTGTAGATATCAGTACACTCCCCTTTAAATACTTCAGTATTTCATTTTTGTTTACAGGTTTTTCCTTTGGAAGCAATATTGCGTACAATCAAATCACAAAAATCTTGAATTTTTTAATAGAAGTAATGATACCCCCATATTTAATAATGATGTTAAAAAAGAATCAGTTAACTTAATTCTTTAATTAACTTAAAAGAGAATTAATAAATTGGCTTAACACTTTTATAGAATGCTAGAAATACCAATTTTGAAGGATTTCACCGTAATAGACCTCATTAGAAATATTGAATACACTTTATTTTATAATTGGGAGAAGAAATGGAAGCTTGATTTTCATCATGTGTCACAAAAATGAGCTTCCTAAAATTGAAGCTGCTGTATCTTTTCTTTTGAATTTATAAACCACAATTTTGTGAAATTCATGACCTGTCAGCACACATCTGATTTATCTGACAAGGACCTGTAGGATGGCTTGTGTAGTAGAGCTAACACTGCAAATCCTTCCTTTTCAAAGACCTGATGAATAAATAACTTTATATGTATCTTGTTAGTATGATAAAGCATAGTCAACAAAATCTTTCTCTCTGATGATAATTATTTATTAATGAATGGTTAAGTTGTGGAAGAGTTTTGTGGGGTTGGATTTAATTATGTATGGACTGATGAAGTATCCATAAAACTAAGGCAGTTCATGCCCTCAACAGAGTCATGTTCTCAACTATTGGCATAACTTAGATTTTCCTCTGCTTGAAAAGATTAAAATAATTGTAGAGTGGAGAGAGGTTTATTAGTTGGTTTAAATCTAGAGGGTTTATCCATTTTTTTGGAAGTCTGAGATGGTTGTTTTATGCATTCATTTACTTTCTTAGCTTTGGTCACATGTTGATGTATGTTCTTCCACTTATCAGTGTAGTTGAAGACATATGTGATTAGGATAGTGATTTTTCTAGATTCCTGTTTTATCTAGAACAGCAGTAGGTAGACACTTGCTCGAATGTTCACTGCATTGTTAATACTTGTATTAACAAAGACTATCTTCTAGTGACCCACTTTGTCAGAAACTGCATTATCAGAGATAGAAGTTACATATGAGTCATAATTATATGTTTCAGAATGTAAGTTAGGGAGCTGTAATATGAAAATTTCTACAAATGCTATTATGAACTCCAAACACTGTTGTGTACATCTTGAAGTCTTGGGGCAGATGAAGGGAGTTTTGGTTTAATGTTGGGCGAGTAGGTGAGAGACTGAACTTTGGTCAGGCTAGTAAGGAAGTGAGAGGGAGGAGCAGGGGGGGGCCAGTCTCTGGAGAGGAATAAGCTGGTGTGGATGGACCTGAGGCTCCTTTGACCTCCCTGGCTGCTAGTACTAGGCATCTAGGATGGGAAGGTTGGCTAGCAAAGTTGATGCTGGACTGAGTTTATCAGTCACATTCGCATATAATCCTTTTATTCCCCACCCCCACCCCAGAAGAGCTACAGGAAGGGCCTCCTTACCCCCCATCAGGTCTTTCTCCATTCTGAAGGGGGATGAGGTAGGTGATGGGACCCAGAAGACATTGGAGCCCTGATGCTCTAAGGAAAAGGGTGCTGCACAGGTGCGGGAACAGTGTGAAATACCATAGCAAGGATTGAAGGAAGGTAACCCAGTGACACAAGTTTACCTACCTGTGATAAGCCGTGGGTGGAGATACTTTTGTGATAACACAAACCTGCTGCCTCACTGTTCCGTATCACAAAAAGCTAAGGTTTTTTTCCCCCCTAATATTTCTAATATATGTTTTTAAACATAAAAAATCAGTTGAGAGAAGCTTCCCTTTCATTTCTGTTTTTCACCCTAGCTTCTCTTAGTGAACATTCTGTTTCGGGTTGGGGTGCATAAGTTTTTGTCTTCCACTGGGTCCCTGAGCAGCTCTGTGACATCGGCAGACTACCTGGCCATGCCTTTTTGGGCCCAAATTAACCTGCAGTTCCTCCTGGCCTTACAACTTTGCTTCCATTGGCCATGTGTTGGTAACTGTTGAAGCTGGGTTGACAAGCTCATCATAGGATTTTCTGAACTTTTGTATATATTTGAGGTTTCATATCATAAAAAATGAAATATTTAAAATTTAAATTGGTCTAAATGAAGTTATAATTTTAAAATAAAAGTAAGCCAAGAAAGTTTAAAAAACACAGTTAAATTGGCCTCAATTAGAATTTTGAAGTCTGTCATCTTCTTAGCTGAAACTCTCATTACAAATTGTCCAAGTTGTTTTCCCTTAATCATTTATTCATTCAGCAGGTACTTTTTTTGCAGACCTGCCTTGTGTGAGACAGCCCGTTAGGGTACCCTGGGACTACAAATCGGCATAGGATTGTGTTTCTTCTCCTCTGGTCTAATAGACAATGGGGCAGTGTTGGTAATACCGTGGAGCAGTGAGTGATACAAAAGGTGGGGCTCAGATGATCCCAAGCTGGGGGATTCTGGGAAGGCTTCTTTCAGGAGTTGTTGACATGTGAGCTAGGCTTCAAAGATTTTAAACATGTGGAGATGAGATGAAAGACTTTTTCTACTTATAGGTTAACAAAGGCAGGCGATACACACAGGAACTTTGAGGTGTGCTTCAAGTGGTCAGTGAAAGGGAATAGAGGGACAGTCGGCTGCAAAGGTGAGACTGCCACGGAGCCCGCCTGATTTGACGGGATGAGCTGATCAGAGAGGGCAGGAAGCTCAGTTCTGGCTGCTGCCTTCTTTCTGTGAGGTCACTTGGAAGGGCACTGGGCTTGGGGAGGCTAGGTAGGGGACTTTTGTGAAAAAAGATGCTGAATTAGAGGAAAAGCAGTCTCCCTGACCCTTTACCTTCAGCTCCAGAAATGCTAAGTGTCTTCTCAGGAAGACAGGAGCAAATGAATAACTGGGAGAGCACTTTATGGACGATAGGATGCTGTACAAAATGTTAGTTCTTAGGAGAAAACCGAGAATGGAAAACTTGGTATGTGTCACATGGATTCTGTTATATATTATAAGCTTCCAGAGGGCAGGGGATCATCCATTAGTTTGGGTTGTTGTTGGGCTTTTTGTAAATGTTATTTTGCCATGCAGTTGGGTTTTTTGATGGATCTTAACTATGAATAAGAGGAAATTAAGGTTTAATGTGGCCTTTTATGTTTTCCTAGTTATTATGCACAACGCTCAGAACGTCAGAGGAAATATCCTTAGAGAGGGAAAAAAAACCAAACAGGTGGAGTTGGAGGAGGGAAGAGAGGAACCTGGAAAATTTCATTAGACCAGTATCAGAAATAGTACTAGAATACAGGTGTTTGGCTATATTTTAATATTTCAAACTGTCTAAAATGCATCCCAAATGAGAACATTTAGTCTTTTCAGTTTACCTACTTGTATTGGAAGTATTTCTTGAAATTATTCACTTGTAAAGCGATACCTGGCTTAGGAAATAGTAAAAAGGAAAATGTGAACCAAGAGGTGATTAAATGTACAAATGTAAATACCTAGCACATTTTGCGTTCTCCAGTTTCAAGAAGCCTCTTCTTATAGCAAAGCCATCCTAATTGTTTTTAACAAACTAAAATTTCAGGTGATACAATTTTAGCGTTTCCTAAGCTATGACAATTTTAACATTTTTTAATTAAAAATCTTGCAGTGGAGTAACTCCAGGATAAATTGATAGGAAATGTAAACACTAAAATTTCAGGAATTAAGTATAGCTGTAAACTATACTATAGCACTCCTGGGGATTGAGGGTTAGGCATGGAGTGGGTATAAGAGTTATACCAGTAATTAACTTGTAATAAATGACAAGTAAATTTTAATAATGACCTGGTGGAAAACAAAAACTTTATCAACTAGTTTCCTCTTGGGAAAAACTGAGGCTGCAATACAAAACATTATCAACTGATTTTCCCTTATGGACAGATCATTTTTTTAGTTCTATTTGAACATCTTATTTTTCTCCTGTAAAATGTTTTTAAAAGCAATTTGTGTGTGTGTGTGTGTGTGTGTGTGTGGAACAGGCGTTTTGTACCATTAAACACAGTATTTGTAAGTCTTTGTTAGTAGAGATTGTTACAGGGCCATTCTAGCTTCTAGTGTTTATCACTGAATGTCTCTCAGCTAGTTACAGGATACACAGTGGAAAGCTTGGAGCAAATTAGGAGGAAAAAAGGGAAATGAGTTTTCTAATGAAAGTCCTGCTGATGAAGCAAGGAAACCATAGCAGTGGCATCAACCTGCTGCATAATCACTTTTCCACGTTATTGCTTCGGCAGGGAGTTGTCTTGACAGTGCTGGTTTGAGAGCAGGGAGCACAGAAAGTCATATGGAAGCCTGGCCTCTGATAAGTTAAAAATAGGCACTTAAAACCATCTTATTAGAGCAGTTAAAAAGTTTAGAGAATATCTGTAAGCTCCTCATTACCCTGGAGCTGTGTTATATATATGGCTGTTAAGTGACTTAAGTAAGTGAATCTCTGCGTGTGTACACCCACACCCCAGCATGTACCCATCTGATTGATACTTGTTATTTATTCCAGGGGTGCTGCTATTATTTAAAACATATTTCAGGGCTCTCTTGTAGGTTTATCTTCAGACTCTGTAACATACTCATAAAGAACCCCAGCACTTGTAAATCTCAGTTCTTTGGGTAGTGAAAATGATTTTTGGGAAGAGGCAAAAGCTATTTAGAGTTAAATGCAGAGGAGTAAGAGAGCTGTAAGCTAGTTAGTGCTGTTTTGGGTCCAAAATGAGGTATAAATATAAAATGAGACATTTTCTTCTGTGACACATAATCTGCCTGCAGACAAAGAATTTAAGAGTAGTTTTAAGCAAGAACAGCTTTCTTGGAATAAGGTATAGTTTCCCATTATGACACTTGGAGAGATTATGTTCATACAAACACTCAGCTTCTGGGATGTAAAGCAAAACAACCAAGACATCCATTGTCCCAGCGTCATAGCACCTTCCCCATAGGGCTATTGTAAAGATTAAATGAGATCATGTTTGTAAATGAGTTCTGAGCCCCTGTGTTTGACTTGCAATAAACCCTCAGTAACTGTTAAGTGTATGTCATAATCATGACTTCATGATGATACCTTAGGTCAAGAGAGCTTTTAACACAAGTTATAAAGAATCAGAAAGCATTAGAGTGGTAGGATAGCTGGGGTTATATAATAAATGTTGGCGTTTCTTTAAGGATACATTTAGGGTGAACACTAATTGGCTCTAATGATCTTAACTTTGCTAACAACTGAGACTATTTGCTGACAGTTTAGTGAGATTTTGTAAGTGATTAATCTCAACAGAGTTTGATTTCAAAATACTAAGTTTCTCATTGCTGATATAGAGGTATAAGGATTTTTGTGAATTCAAAAAAGTTATTATGTTTGATATCAGCTTTTAAAGTGGTAGTACTTCAAGATAGTATAAACTTGCTGGATTTACAATTTTATGGACATTTGGGAGTAGAAAATAATCTGATTGATTATTTTTTGCATATCGACCTTTGATGCCTTGCTGTATTTGTGGAGGTAAAAATTGTTTAACTTAGAATTTTGAGGATTTTATTATTAAAGTGGCAAATATTTAATGATCTCTGATTTGAAAAGGAGAACGCAAAACCATGCATCTAAGGCTATTTCCTCCTACGCATTATTGCACATGTTCGGTGGCATACAGCTTAGTGCCTTAACTATAAGAAAAGATAAACATCTTTTTAGTTTTATAGCTATCTTGGTTAATTTTAATAAGTTCTTTTCTCAGTAAAATAGTTTCAAATTTAGTTAAACATTTACATATTATTCTAGGGTTGCTTCTAGCTATTCCACAGAGAGACAGATGTCACATGATTTGGTTGCTGTTGGCAGGAAAAGTGAGAACTTTCATCCAGTGTTTGAACATCTTGACTCAACTCAGAATACTGAAAACAAACCTACAGGAGAATTTGCTCAGGAAATCATAACTATAATCCATCAAGTTAAAGGTTGGTATATTTTGCACATACATTAGGGATAACACAAAAATAATGTACTGATTTTTCACAAGATATAGGTAAATATCTGTGATATAGTAATAATATTTCATTATAGATTAGGTCATTAACAAGGAAATCTGTTATAGAGAGTGTAAGGTATTAATTCAAGCCTCGTTCTTCATGTGTTGTTCCAATAACCTGGTACTTCAACTCATAGTAGATTACAAATTGAAAGTCAGAAAGGGAGAGGTTGACTGCTGCAAGACACAGGACTACTGAGAGTCACAAGAACCAGTAACTGATAACCAAACAGGAAGGAGGAAGCAACAAACACCGTATATGAAACTTGACAAGAACTCTGGAAGTCTAGGTATTGTGATATTCTTAAAGTCCCCTGAGGGCATTGCTGGGACTTTGTGCCATAAGGGTGAACATGAAGTGATTGATAAAAGATTCCGGTTTGATTTGGCATACTTTATTGGCATTGGGGAGTTGTATTACAAATACTTTAAATATTTGCATTAAATTGTTTCATTTTAGCTTCTGGCCAGTTTCCATTAATTGGAAAATTCAGTCACGTAGAACAACTTTCTTCATTGATGCTGCATAATAAAGCAATCATGGGTATAATAAACTGGAGACCTTCAAGAATTTCAAAATTTTTATTTTCTATTTCTTACTGGATATTTGCACTGATTTTATTTTTACCTTCATGCAACATATTTTGAAAACGGATTATTTTCTCTACATCCCTCAAACTAAGGCACATATTTATTTACTTTGAAACATGCAGTTTGTCTGAAACAGTTCACCTTCTCAGTTCCAGCCCCTCTCACCCAAAGGAAGTGTGATTCTTGGCAGAAAGGGAGGTGGTATTGCAGAAAAATCCAGGAGATTGTCCCAGAACAGGAACAGTAAGTTAGGGAGAAGGACTGCTTAAGTAGCATTCTGATGGATCAAGTGTATTATCTTTCTCTCTGTCCTGTTAAAAGCCTTGTAGCATAGCTGATTTCATAATGTCTTCACGAACTTCAGTTAATGTTAATTAAAGTACAATGGCAAGTAGGACTCCTTCTGTGACATGTAAACAACATTTAGCATTTGTTCAAAATTGTTTTGATGTTTCAAGGTTGTTTTTATTTTTTCCTCTAGGTGAACTGTAAAACTGTACCATCTTTACTCCCCAGTATACTAAAGTCTTACCTAGGAGAAGAAAGGTCCTCACTTTCAGAGAGCCACTATCTTTTCCCCCAACAAATAAGCAGGCATGTCAAATAGGAACAGAATCCTTGCGTTCATAAGTCAGGCATTTTTTACTGTTGCTTAGGCTTGGGAAGGCATGTGAGCCCTACAAATTAGTCTGTGGAATAAGTTTAGGTCCCACATATTTTCAAGAGAAAACAGGTTGGATGTTTTTTAACAGTCCCTTCTTCCTGTGCTTATATATAATCTTTTAAGTGGAATCAGTTTTACACTGAGATAAAACTCTTTGTTTCCTTTTTCAGCAAATTATTTTCCATCACCTGGCATTACTCTACATGAGCGTTTTTCAAAAATGCGGGATACGCAAGCTGCAGATGTAAATGAAATTAAATTGAATTCAGATCCAGAAATTCACAGGTAATGATTGATTATTGTATGCCCATTTAACTCATGGGAATAAGTCTCAGAAAAGATTTGGGAAGATGCTGCCTTCTGGTTTTGCCGTAGACTCTAGGACTGCATTTCCTACCTAAAAGCCAGGTCTAACCCAAGCAGGTACTGGGCCAGTGCACTTTGATGGAATAGGTTGTATTAAAGCCATTGAGTAGCATTGTTTAAATGTCTAGGACGTTGACAATCTTTACCTACCTAACTTTGATTCTGCTGTGTCTATAGTAATTGCCTACTGAAGTTATCACTGGAAGAATGAAAGACAATTGTCGAGCCATTGAAATCATGGGTTGCTTCATGTGGTCAGAAATGGCTGTTCTGAGGGCAGCCGGATGAAAACCTATGTCTTCTTCTGCTGGCACCTGTCCGAGCAGGTGGTGTGCCCTGTCTTGTGAGCTGAGCTGAATCAATGTTAGAATGCAGTAGATCACCGGAGCAAAGTTTAAGGTTACACAGACTAGTGATTTGAGAACCACTAAGGCGTCACTGTGATACTGTTCACAGGATATGTGTGTCCTGGGAGACTGCGGTGTAGATAAAACCCACCTGGTAGTGGGTTTTTTTTTGCTTCCTCCAAGACACGCCAACTTTATTTCAAATTCCATTCTCTAGTAATGGAATCAAGGTATCAGTGTATAACATAATTATTTAATTGTAATATGCCTTTATTATTTTAGGAGAATAGATATGTCTTTGGCTGAGCTTCAGAATAAGCAAACTATGGTATATGAACCAGAACAGGTAAGTGAATACAATTTTTGCTGAAAGATTATCACACTGTTGGCATACTGATGGGAAAGCAAACTGGCAGTAGAGAGTAAAAAGGAGTTAAAGTAGATGAGAAAGAAGGATTGAAACCCAGGAATCTGAGATTTACAAAGCTCTCCAAAGGTTCTAGTTACTGGCCAGGTTGCAGAGAGAACACTGACAAAAGACAAAAATATTCCCTAAGAGAGACAATCCCTAAGGGTAACAGCTTTGTAAAACTGACCTGCAGTTATAGCGTTTAATATTCATTCCAAAACTTCACACTGTAAAGCTTGTGGAAAGTATGTTTGATACCTACATTTTTTTCCCAAGCAGTCAAGTGGAATATTTTTTTTAAGTCGTACATGGATGAATGCAGAGGAACTTAGTTTAATTTGATACTGCCCTTCTGTTTACTGTAGAATGTATGAAAAATTCTGTGGAATATGAACTAGCAAAATAATGGAAATAATACTGAATTTGTATATTGCCATGCTTTGTATTCCCACCCAACACTTCCTCAACCCACACCCCCCCCCCCCATTTCTTTGCTAATTAGAAAAACTCTATGGACTAGCCTGGGGGGGGGGCAAGAAAACTGTCTCTCATTCTTGAAGTATATCAAGTTCTCAAAGAACTGCTAATTTAATCACTGAGAATAAAGTGTTTTTGCAGAGGAAAGATTTTAATACATTTCAGATAGAATATGTAAATACTTTTTTTTCACTTGTGAATGGTTATAATTTTTATTAAACTTACAGCGGTAGGTTGGTTTACTAAATAGGTGCTATTTTCAGAAAATTTCTATTCATCAAAATACTGTAATCAATTCATAAGAAATTTGAAAAATCACCTCTTAACTCAACCACTTAATACAAAATATCATTTGATCATCTTTCATTGCAGTCTTACATCTGGCATTTTAACATAGCTACCGTCATAGTATATTAGTCTCAGATGCTTTTTGTTTTTTACTTAATAATGTTGCTTTTATGTAAAATCTCTGAGCTCCCCATAACTTTTTATGATTGAAGCTTTTTAAATTTTAATTAGCTTTTCTCAGTAATTGGTTTTTTTTTCACGTTGACTTCCACATAGCCTATATTAACCATAATTTAAATGTTTGTGTATTATTACTTTGACTTAAATTTCCCATGAAATCATTCTTCCCTTCCCCTGTAAATTTATTTTATGTTTAAGTTGCTTTCGTTTTTTTGATGATTTTAAATATAGCACTTTGAATATATTTGGGTAGATAGCCTTTTCTTTGGGATAGAGTCCCAGAGGTAGGATTCCTGGTTCATTGTTATGAACTTTTCTGTCTGTGCATTGTCAATTGTGTCTCAAAATATTTTAATCGATTTACACTACCATTAGCAGGGTGAATACAAGGTAACTTATTTAGGACTTTTACTTAAGGTTCTTATTAGATATGGTCTTTGTGCAACTAACAGTAATGTGAATGGTTTGTCTTCTGTCAAAATTCCTCAGACTCTGGTCAAAATAATAGATCCAAATGATCTACGACATGACATTGAAAGAAGGAGAAAAGAACGGTTACAGAATGAAGATGAGCACATTTTTCACATAGCTAGTGCTGCAGAGAGGTAATCAGTAGATGAAAAACATCCTATTATCAGGGAGCTTTTGGTTTTAGCATATTTTTCAATTTTTGTGTGTGATGATTTTCATTTTAGTGTAGGGATTTAATCCTTCAAATCCATTTTATATGTTTAAGTGAAATCTATTAAAATGTTTTGAAGTTATTCAGTGATCATCATATGCTGTTTAATTGAAACAACAAAAACTCAGGGGTAGGTGAGTATTTGAGGTCTTTGTAATTCTAGAAAAGAGTGTAACAGCTTTTTGATTATTAGCAGGTGCCAGGACCTGCAAGTTTATGGACTATTTGACTCAACCTCATTGAAACTCTAACATATTCTGCCGTTTAGATTCTGGTACTCTGAATATTACAGAATTTCCCAAGGTCATTACAGTTCTCTTTTGGAACTCTTCATGGATGTCTGTCCATGAAGCAGAGGCAGGGGTAGTAGAAAATGTGGAGGTGACAGGAGTTGGAATCCCACCTCTGCCATTTTACAAGCTGTTTGCTCGTGGACAAACTGGCTTAATTTCTGGAGCCTTTTCCTCTATAAAGTGAGAACTAATTTATGATGTGGTCAGGTTAGAAATATTAAATGAGCTGGCACAGGCAAAATACTTAAGGCATGCATGGCAAATTGATTATCAGTAGATCCTTGTTTTTCTTTCCCAACTCTGTACTTCTTTTTAGGGGCTCTGAGTATTCTAGATTGGCCCCAATTTATCTCTAGTTCTAAAAACTATGTGGGATTCATGGCAACTCTGGGACCCTGTATGATTATGAGGTATGATTGAATAGGACAAAATATCTACTTCACCCAAAGTTCTTCAGACTATTTGGATCTCTCAGAAAGCAGGAATGTGTGAATAGGAAGGGCCAGTGCTAATTCTCTTTCCATATTCCTTAATATCAAATTAGTAAGATAATTGACTAGACTTTTAAATCAGGTCTGGGGCTAACTAGGTCTTAGTCACAATACATGGAGCTTGTTTAAAACTGGACTTGATGCTGATAATAAGTTTGGGATTCATTAAAAGATAGCAAAACTGTGTATTGAGGCATATAAAACAGCTGAAAATAAAATAGTTAAAATCTCGTCCCTTGGTGGGTGAAAGTCTCCAGTTTCCTAATAGGACACAGCATGATTGTGCTCTTCAGTGACATAAGCTCTCTCTCATGCTTTTCTTAACTCAGCAAGTGTAAGAAACTCAGTGTGCCAAGAAAGAGGACTTTTAAACCAGATTTAGGATAATCAGCATTTTATAAAAACCATGTAATGCTTCAGAATATATCTTCACCCTTTGAGGTGAGAAAGGGCTTGAGCCCTGGAGTTGCACCTCAGTTCAGCCCCTGGCTCTGTAGACACCTAGCTATGTGACTGATCTGAGGCAAGTTATTTAATCTTTATTTCCTCATACATCAAATACAGATGAGAATTATACTTAACCTTATGGTGGTGGTTAAGAGTAACTGAAGCATCGGGTGTAAGGTACAGAGTAGCTGGTCAGCATTAAGTATTATTAATGTTCACTTTGAGCAAACATTTGCATGGTGTGTAGCATGCAAAGATGTCTTTCTGCAGTGTCTTTTTCTGGGTGTTTTAGACTATTTTATTTGTATTGGATAGCTGGTGTGGCATAGTGGAGCCATGAGGATTTTTTTTAATTGAGATATTACTGACCATAAAATTCATCCTTTCAAAGTGAATTTACTAGTTTTTAGTATATTCACAAAGTTGTGCAGTTGTCACCACTGTCTAATTCCAGAACATTTTCACCACTCCACAAAGAAGCCCTGTAACCATTAGTTGTCATTCCCTATTTCTCCCTCCCCCCAACCCCCGGCAACTGCTAACCTACTTTCTGTCTCTATGGATTTTCCTATTCTGGACATTTCATATAAATGCAGTCATATAATATGAGGTCTTTTGTGGCTGACTTCTTTCATGTAGCATATTGTTTTCAACATTGCTCCATGTTGTAGCATGAATATTCCTTTTATGGCTGAATAATACTCCATTGTATGGATAACCACATTTTGTTTATCCCCTTGTTGGTGGATAGTTGGGTTCTTTCCACTTTTTGGCTTTGGTGAATTATGGTGCTGTGAATATTCATGCGCAAGTTTTTGTGTAGACATATGTTTTCATTTCTCTTGGATATATACTTAGGGTTGGAATTGCTGGGTCCTATGATAATTCTGTGTTTAACTTCTTGATGAACTACCAGACAGTTTTCCACAGTGGCTGCCTCATTTTACATTCCGATCAGCAGTGTACGAACATGCAGTTTCCTCCCATCCTCACCAGTACTTGCTATTGTTCATCTTTTTAAAAAAATGACTTAGAAAAAAAATCATTTAGAACCTTTAACTTTATCCTAATTCGATTTCCTTCTTAAAATAAAAAAAACTGTTGATTTTATCCTTTTGTCTTAGAAATTCAGTCTATGAAATTGATCTCATTACTATTTTTGCATAAACCTGTTTAGTCCGGTCAGTATTTAGATTTCTGTAGAAATTCAGAAGAAATGAAACATGGAACACTACATCAAAAACTAATGATGTACTGTATGGTGACTAACATAACATAATAAAAAAAGAAATATGAAATCATAAATCACAGGATGTAGCAATTTCCCACCTTTGTGATCTTTTTTTCCCTCAAGCAGTTATATGCAAGCCCTGTGTGTATGTTTGCCCACCATTGTATCCCCACTGCCTTGAGCTCAATTCAGAGCTGTTGAATGAAGACTTTGCAAAGGAGTAGATAGGACAGAGGATACTTACAATGTAATGCATTTAAGCCTTGATTCGTATTTATTCCCTAATGCATAAGGTGATCTTTCCTAAGAAAGCCTAATGCTAGGACATTCTGTCTAGTCTCAAAGACCCTCTTCTCTCTTTTTCCCCCCACTTCTGACCAATCTCTTACCCTAATATCTCCATGTCTTCTGACCCACTCTTTCTCCCTCTTGTATCCACCCTTACTAAGTTCCATACAGTGTTACCAAGGTGTTGTACTGTATATATAGGCATGGTGTGTGGGGGATAAAGCAGCTTCAAAATAAAATAGTAGACTTTGAGAGGACATCAGACTGCAGAGACTTTCCTTTTAGCTACACAGGGTATAGAAAACATACAGCGAAAAAGTATACACAAAGTCCTTGTCCTCGTTGAGCTTACAGTTTAATGGTAGGAGAAAATAAATAAATACGTGTCGGTGAGTGAGAGGTGAAAGTAAGGCAGAAGAGGAAGCTTAATAGGACAGTGATAACGTGTGGTGTGATTTTATTTAGGTAGTTATGGAATGCACTTAGGATTTTTTTTTAATTGAGCAGGGATGTGAATTAAGTGAGGGAGTTAGCTGTAAGGTTTTTTTAGGGGATAGTATTTTAAGAGAGGGAACTGCAAAGGCAGAGACCCTCAGGCAGGATCATACTTACTCCTGCTTAAAGACTAGAAAGCAGACCAATAAGATTATTAGTGGGAAAGGAAGAGAGTGAGGTGAGGCCAAAGAACCTTAGAGGACATGATGACTTTGTATTTTATTCTGAGATTATAAAACATTTTGGGTTCTAACCCAAGAATATAATCTCATTTAAATTTTAAAAGATTCACCCTGTTGCTGGGTAGAGAATGGACTGTAAGAGCAAAAGAAAAATCATTTCTTTCTCATGTAGAAAAAGATTACAGTCAGGAAATCAGAGCATGGTAGGTCGGGTGGACCCATCAGGAAACCGGCCTCCTTAGATCTTGCTCCTCAGATAACCTCTGCACGTGGTGTCTGCCTCATGGTCCAGGATGGGTGTTTGTGCCCTGGCCATCAGGTCCATATTCTAGTCTTGTCTTTAAAGACTTCGTGGAATTTATACATGCAGCTTCAGCAACATTGGTCAAAATTTAGTCTCATGGCCATACCTAGCTGCAGGGAGGCTGGGAAGTAGTTTCTTTAACTTGGACACTCTTTTGCCTGGTCACAAATATCAAAAGGTTTAAATTTTTTTATTGTGGCAAAATATACATATAATAAATTTTACCATTTTAACCATTTTTAAGTGTACAGTGCATTGGCATGAAGTACGTTGACAGTGTTGTGCAACCATCCACACGATCCACTTCCAGAATTTTTTCATCTTCTCAAACAAAAACTCTGTACCATGTAAAGAGAAACTCCCCATCCCCTTTACTCCCAGCCCCTGATAACCTCTATCCTTCCTATCTCTGTGAATTTGCCTATTCTCGGTACCTCGTATATATACGTGGAATCATACATTAATTGTCCTTTTGTGTCTGACTTATTTCACGTAAGATAATGTTTTTCATCCATGTTGTATCATGTGTCCAAATTTCATTTTTTAAAAAAATTTCACTCCTTCGTAAGGCTGAATCATATTCCATTGTATATACCACATTTATTTGTCCATTTTTCTGTTGATGGACATTTAGTTTGTTTCCATCTTTTGGCTATTGTAAATAATGCTGTTAGGAATACTGGTGGCATCATCTTTTTGATCATAGCCATCCTAGTAGGTATAAAATGTTATCTCATCGTGGTTTTGATTTGCATTTCCCTAATGGCTAATGATGTTGAGCATCTTTTGTGTGTCTTCTTTGGAGAAATACCTATTTAAATCCTTTGCCCATGTTTTAAGTTAGATTGTTATATTTTTATTATTGAGATGTAAAGAGTTCTTTATATATTCTGGACATTACTCTGTTATCAGATATATGCTTTGTAAAGAGGATTTTTAGAAGTCCACGGTTTTATTTATAAAAGTAGTAGTATACAAAAAAAAATAAAAGTAGTAGTATATGCTAGTGGCAAACATTTGGAAGTACATAGTATAAAAATAAAAATAGAAGGCATTCTTAATTTCATGAAGCAGAGATGACCACTGTTAATACATTTCTATATTTTAAATAATTAAAATTATCCTTGGGGCACCTGGCTGGCTCAGTCTGGTAGAGCATGTGACTCTTGGTCTCGGGGTTGTGAGTTCGAGCCTCGCATTGGGTATAGAGATTACTTAAAAATAAAAAATCTTGGGGCACCTGGGTGGCTGAGTCGGCTAAGTGGCTACCTTTGCCTCAGGTCATGATCCTGGAGTCCCAGGATCCAGTCCTGCATTAGGCTCCCTGCTCAGCAGAGAGTCTGCTTCTCCCCCTGCCCCTCACTCCACTCTCATACTCTCTAGCTCTCTCAAATAAATAAATAAAATCTTAAAAAAAAATAAAAAATCTTTTTTTTTTTAAAGTAGGCTCCACACCCAATGTGGGGCTCAAACTCATGACGCCGAGATCAAGTCAATTGCTCTACCAATTGAGCCAGCCAGGCACCCCCACAAAAATTTTTTAAAAAAATTATCCTCCAAATACAGCTTTGCACCTCACTTACTATCATATCATGAGCATTTTGACAGAACATGAGAGTTTTTAACATTTCATAATACCCTGAGTAGCTATTCCAGGTCAGTTTTGGGGGTCAAAACTGGGGCCACAAAATGAACCACCCACAGTGCCTCCTGTGAAGGGATCACAGCTTGCTGGGTAAGACAGGCAGGTGCACCAGCATTTATATACATGAGTGATACAGTGCTCGCTTCGGCAGCACATATACTAAACATGAGTGATATGTGTGAACACCCCCAAATGCTTCATGCACACATAGCAGGGGTATCTAGTCTACCTCAGAGGGGTCTGGAAAAGTCTTCCTGGAACAGTGCAGTTGGAGCTAAATCTTAAAGTTGATCTAAGTGGAAGGAAATTACAACAGAAGGGATTGCTCATGCGAACTTGAGGAAGCAGGAGAGATTGTGTGTGTAGGGAACTGCGCAGGGCTAAATATTTCTAATGCCCAGTGTGCACGTGGGGGAGATGGGAACAAAGCGACCAGTGAGACAGCAGGGGCCAAAGCAGGAGGGGCCTTGAAGGTCATGGTGAGGAGTGTGGATTTTATCCTGATGTCAGCACGGGACCTGTGGAAGGGATTGAGGCCGGGCTGAGGCAGTGAGCGGTTTGTTCACCACAGAGCAGGAAGGGTCTGAGGAACATTGTGGGGAGATGTGGAATGTGACAGGGGGAAGACTGCCCAAGGGCTGTGAAAATGAGGCCCCGCCGTCAGAAGAGAAGCCCAAGGAAGGAGCTTCCCTCCCAGGTCTGGCTGCCTGGGAAGAGAAGTGACTTCTGGACATTGTGATGACAGGAGAGGGGAGCTGTCCTTCGCTCCTGTGGCCCAGCAGAAACAGAGGGCTCAGCTCTGCTAATGAGAGTACCTGAGCTAGTCACATTCTTTGTCTCTGGTGCTTTCATTAATAAGAGTCTGTCAGCAAGGGGGGCGACCCCGTGCTGCCAAGGTCTCAAGAGCAGTGATGATTTTCCCTCAGAACACACATTCTACATATGGTTTCAGGGGGTTACAACCCCCAGGAAACCTGTCCTTGGGCCCCAGATTGAGAATCCTGGTCCAAACCTTATTTCCCCCTATTGCTGACTCTCAACTTAGCTAAATAATGTTTGTTGGAAAATGAAGGTTTAGCCCTGATAACTATCATTTCATTTGTAATTTTAGTAGTGATAGATCTTTGAGGTTTGTTGTTTGTTTTTACTGTTTTGCTGCTTTAATTGTCTCTGAAGGGGGCAATTTGATTTCTCTTCTTTACTTGTTGGGTAAAGGTAAACTAATAAAATATTCTTACTTTGTCTCTTTCATTTTATTAGGAGTGATCAGCATTCCAGTTTTTCGAGGTTGAAGAATACTACTCATGTTGATGAATTCCAAAAACCTACAGGTTTTGTAAAATCAAATTTTAGAAAATTTATTCAGAAACCTCACATGGTAAGATTGCAGTTCCATATTTTTCATTTTTGTACACTCCATTCTCCTCACATATATCTATATGTATAGAGAGCGCCAGTATTTTTCTAACTGTTGATTAAGTACATGTTATGATTCTATTGTTCAGTGTTAATATTCTGTTGAGTCTTACACTTATGACAGAGGAAATAGATATCTCTGATTTAGTAGGATTTTATTTCATTTATTATAGTACTACTTTCTTAAGATTTTTTTTTAAAGATTTTTTTATTTATTTGACAGAGAGAGAGATAGCAGAGAGCAGGAACACAAGCAGAGGGAGTGGAAGAGAGAGAAGCAGGCTTCCTGCCGAGCAGGTGAGCCTGATGCATGGCTCGATCCCAGGACTCTGGGATCATGACCTGAGCTGAAGGCTTAATGACTGAGCCACCCAGGCGCCCCTCTTAAGATTTTTTTTGAGAACAACTTTATTAAGATATAATTTACATACCATAAAATTTTCACCCCTTTTAGGTATACAATTTAATGATATTTTATAAATCTACCAAGATATGTAACCATCACCGTAATCCAGTTTTATAACCTTTTATGACCCCCAGTAATAGCCCTCATGCTTGTTTAATTATTTCCTGTTCCCACCCCTAGCTAACCACTAATCTACTTTCTCTCTCTAAAGATCTGCCCTTTCATAGGCAGTTTAAAATATGGCAGCTGACTTTTGGAATAAGAGCAAGCAAGTGACAGCTAGAAAGTTGGAAGCCAGAGTCTGCTTGTAATCTAATCTCCAAAGTGTGATGTTCTATCACTTCTATCACATGCTGCTTGTAAGAAGCAAGTCACTAGGTCTAGCTCACGCTCAAGGGAAGGGGGATGACAAAGGGGCCTGGATACTGGAGGGTGGGGCTCACTGGGAGCCTGGTCAGAAGCTGTCTGGTACAGTCCTCCCGCTGCGCCCCAGTGATTCACATCCCTTCACTTGCAAAATACACCCTTCCCTACCATGGTCCCCCAAAGTCTCATCTCATTACATGTATCTTTGTGCACTTAGTCAAATTTATAGACTTAGTATAAATTGAAGATGACTGCTATGTAAAGGGTTTTATATGACTTTTTTTTTTCAAACTGTGGAGAGAGATAAAGGTATGAAAGAGGAAAATTTGTGAGAAGTACAGCAAATGGAATGAATAGGCTTAAGACTTGATTTTGGAAAAAAGGAACTTCAGAATGGGCCCCATCTTTTCTGTTCCCATTAAAGGATTCCTGTTCTTTGCAGTTACGGTCTTAATACTCTGACTTTTGATACTTTCCTAGTCATGGCAGGAGCATCACCTCAAATCAGTTATCTGAGTCAGCAAAACCTGCCCCCTGCAGTGTTGAGAATTTGTTTTCTTCTTAGGCAGTGGGAACTCTTTAGCAACAGTTCGATTCTTTCCTGGATGCCTGAATAAATACTGGATGTATGGTCCATTTTCCAAAAGTCACTCACTGTGTTATACGGGAGGAATTTTTTTATACTTCTCACATTCATGAATTAAACTAGCCCCTCATAAACTAGCACAGGTTACGTGAAGGAAGATGTATGTATGTTCCTAGAGCTAAGCTACGTGCTACCTGTTTTGTGTTCTTAATCCTATACATTTAAAATGTGTTATTTATTTTTTTTTAATTTTTAATTTTTTTATTGCAGTGTGGTTGACCTATTGTGTTATATTAGTTTCAGGTGTACAACACAGTGATTCAAGAAAGCTTTGTGTTATTCTATGTTCACCACAAGTGTAGCTACTGTCTGTCACCGCACAACATTATTACAAGTACCATTTACAGTATTCCCTGTGCTGTACCTTTCCTCTCTGTGACTTACTCATTCTACAACTTACTCATTTCATAACTGGAAGCCTATATCTCCCACACCCTTTCACCCATTTTGCCCATCTCCTCACCCCCTCTCCTCCAGAAACTATCAGTTTGTTCTCTGTATCTTTGGGTCTTTTTCTGCTTTTTGTTTGTTTACTCATGTTTTTTGTTTTTCCTTTTCCACATATAAGTGAAATCTTATGGTATTTGTCTTTCTCTGACTGATTTCGTTTAGAAAGACACACTTAGTGTCTTTCTCTGACTGATTTCATTTCAACCTCTAGGTCTATTCATGCTGTCGCAAATGGCAAGATCTCATTCCTTTTTGTGGCCAAGTAATATTCCATTGTATAGATACCATATTTCTTTATCCATTCGTCTACCGATAGACACTTAGGTTCCCTCCATGTCTTGGCTATTGTAAATAATGCTGTAGTAAACTGGGGTGCATATATCTTTTTGATTTAGTATTTTCATTTTCTTTGGGTAAATACCCAGTATTGGAATTGCTAGGTTATATGGTATTTCTATTTTTAATTTTTTGGTGACTCTCCATACTATTTTCCACAGTGGCTGCCCCAGTTTGCATTCCCACCAACAGTGCCTGAGGGTTCCTTTTTCTCCACATCCTCGCCAACACTTATTTCTTATGTTTTTGAGTCTAGCCATTCTGACAGGTGTGGTGGTATCTCACTGTGGTATTAATTTGCATTTCCCTGATAGTTAATGATGTTGAGCATCTTTCCATGTGTCTGTTGGCCATCTATATGTCTTCTTTGAAAAATGTCCATTCATGTCTTCTGCCCAAAACTCATATTTTTTAAATGGTAAGATGAACTTTTAAAAATAAACTTTAAATATATTAATCCATACTAATACTTTTTTCATGCAGAATTATACTATGCAGAGAAAAGACATCATTACTCAGAAACCCTTTGGAGTTGAGGAAAGACATCAAAACACAACAGGCTTTAGAAGACCTTTTAAGGTATTCAGTGTTATTTTCCATCTAATTCTAGCTTTGGGTTTATGCTTTGAACATAATGTTCTAAGTGTTAGTAAATTAAAAGCTGCTTTTGTGATATTTCAAATAGTAGCTATAAACTAATATTTGTGGACATAAATTTATAGTTAACTATAATCAGTTTAATGATAATCCCTTTCCTCAGGACTTGTGTTTCAGATATTTTTTTAACCATTGGAACCCTTTTTCAAAGATTATGTGGAAAACACAAATATATAAAACAGATGCAGATGGGGTGGCTCTTGATGAGGAGGCAGACAAGGTTTATCTCTTTCCCCATACCGCCAAAAGAAAGGAAAGTAATCTAGGGTTTTTTGTGAAAGTAGCAGGCAGGCTGGATAGAGTAGTTAGCTCATTAGGAGGAAATTAGTATGAGCATAAAAGTAGTATAATCTATCCCCAAACCATAGACTAGGAGGTAGTTGAGTGGTCTTCTATTAATACCTGGCTTGTTGAGAGGCATAAATTCTAGATGTCGACAGTCTTTTTTTCATTTGTAATAACACAACCTGAAGGCATTGTGCAGATAACGGCCAGTTTTTCATGTACCTGAAAACAGGTGTGACATTAGGTTTCAAAAATAGCACTGGCCATAGAATATAAACATGTTTTATACTATCTTTTGATCTCTTGAGTAATGAGCCACAAAATCAACTGAAAATGTGATGTCTGTGTAACTCAGAGACAGTGTAGCTGGGCTTTCTGATATGAGTGCTTCCTACATGTTGTTCTTCTCATTGGTCAGATATAGTTGTTTGTAGTATTTTTCTAAGATCCTTACAAGGCCTATTTCCTGTTACCCTTTCTTCTTAAGGGAAAGTTCTTTAATATTAATTATTTTTAAATGTTTTTTAAAATATATGCAATAATCTTTCCTTTTGACCAATCATTTAAAGCTGTGTAATGTTATATGATTGTTTAGAAATTCACAATTATTTATAGTAAAATCAGGAGAAGAAATAATCCTTTCTAAGAAAAGGAGCTATTTCATTAAAATTTTCTTTTTAATGGACTAATTCAAAGCAAGATAGTAGTTACTTTATTAGATATGTAAAAATGAACAGTGTAAATTTCAGGATTAGCTCTGATACGTTAAGTTTGCGCAGATAGCTTTAATGAAACTATAGTGTCTTACTCTTATTCTGTCTTACCTGAATTTTTTGTAGCCTTAAGAAAATAACTGGAAAATAGGCCTGGCATAAATGCTTTTTTAAGTAAAGTAATGTGCTTCATTATGTATGACATACCCATTTGTTAAATAATTCTAGAAAGAGGAATATGCTTGGTTTTTTATAATTACTCCATTATAATATACCATTTGTACATTTCCCACATGGGAATCAAACAAATATTCATTGTCCTCTTATGTCTGTTGTAATACTGGGCAGTATGTGGGCCAAGAAATGGTCTTTTTCAGTGTAAACTCTTATCTTGAAAATATTTGCTATAATGGTATTTTTATGGTAAAGAAAGATGGGCTTGAAGAACTGACAGGAATGAAATTAAGAGAGTTTTTGGTTCTTAAATAGATGTTGATACTTAATGTCTTCCCCCCATTTGGGATTTGATATATTTCATTATGAATCAGAAGGATAATTTTAGCTCATTAGGTAAGGTTTTAAAAGTTGCATTTGTTTTTACATGATAAATTTAAAGAATTTCAAATTTTTTTAACTTAGTTTTTAAAATTGCTTTTATGTAGGGGCGCCTGGGTGGCTCAGTGGGTTAGGCGGCTGCCTTCGGCTCAGGTCATGATCCCAGGGTCCTGGGATCGAGCCCCTTGTCCTGGAACTCTGCTCATCAGGGAGTGTGCTTGTGTCTCTTCCTCTCCCTCTGCCCCTCCCTCCACTCGTGTTCTCTCTCTCCCTCAAATAAATAAATAAAATCTTAAAAAATTGCTTTTATGTAAATTTTAATCATTATATAAAATAAACTACGAGCCTAGTTTGAAGAAAACATACTTTATAACCATCATTAACCTCTTCCATTTTAATATATATAGTGCCTAGAATCAAGGGTGGTTCCAAGTACCAGACGTTTTTCCATTTCTTTTACTAATAGATTTGGAAGCTGTAGTTTTTACACTTAATTGTTTTTTTCTTTACAGACCAAATTTAGAGGTGGCAGATTCCAGCCCCATTATAAATCAGGCCTAGTACAGAAGAGCTTATACATTCAGGCTAAATATCAGCGTTTACGATTTGCTGGCCCAAGGGGATTTATCACTAATAAATTCAGAGAAAAATTACTGAGGAAAAAAAAGGTTAGTTGCATTATGGTCATTTAAAAATGTAGAGTGACTTTTGAACTCCTAAATTATTTCTTTTTACTAGATCGAGTGTTTTTTTTTTTATTTAATTTTGACTTAAGTTACAGCCTAAATCTCACAGATGTTCTTATTGCATGATAGTTGAAGAAAAAATTCAAGGAGTGATGGTAATAGAGTTGTGAGACTGTTTAATGTTAAAATGCTTTTTGCTGTTGTGCCTCAAATACTATGAATATGTCAAGCTGTTTGAACTTTTTACTTTGGAATGTCTGTTGTATGATTAATCTTTGAAATGGAAATTCAGGTAAAGACTTTTAACTGGTATATTTTAGCCTTATACAATGTGAATTATCTAAGTACCAAAAAATATTGAACTGACTGTATAAAAAGGGCACGAAATTGCAAAATACACTGATTTTTCTTTTCCCCCATTCATGTGCTTTTTATTGTGATAAAATACATATAACATAAAATTTGCCATTTTAATCATTTTTAAGTATACAATTCAGTGGTAGTAATTACATTCATAATGCTTTGCAACCATTGCCACATGTGCTAATTCTTAATGTTAATAAAAAGTTTCTTGATAATTTGAATTTTGTTCTCTTTTAGTTGTGGATTGATTTTATTTAAATGTCATGTTGGTATTTGAAAATGCAGTATAAATATGATATAAAATTGCATTCTATATATTTTAAATGAGAACAATAGCATTACATCAGTTAAGTGAGGCATGTTTGCCAATTTTCTGACTCATTTTTGTTAATTTGGGGCTATATTTTCTCTGAGAAATGTATGTGTATCCAGTGTTGCTATCAAATAGTCCAACTGTGGTTTTATAAATTTTCTAACTATAAATGTTCCCTTAAATATTCATACCTGTGAAACCTTTACCCTGAGCTTGCTTAGTGATTTTAGTAAAACTTATTTTTTGAAAGATGGACTAGTAGAATGGAATTGTCAACTGGTTTTTTTTTTATAAAGTTTTTTTTTTTATTTATTTGACAGAGAGAGAGAGAGAGAGCAGGAACACAAGCAGGGGGAGTGGGAGAGGGAGAAGCAGGCTTCCCATGGAGCAGGGAGCCCGATGCAGGGCTCGATCCCAGGACCCTGGGATCACGACTCGAGCCAAAGGCAGACGCCCAACAACTGAGCCACCCAGGCGCCCCTCAACTGTTTTTTTTTTAAGTTTTAGAGTTAACTGTATCTTCTGTAATTTCTCTCACCCTGCCCCCCGCCCCCAATTTTAACTGAATACTTTAGGCGAAGTTTCTAATTTCACCATGTATGTTACTGTTGATGTTATTGATGTTATGAAAGCCATCTCTTCTTTAAAAATGTGAATGTAATTGGACACATTTTCCCCTCTTGTACACCTCCCTACCGTCAGATTGAGTTGCTGCTTTTCTTCCTGTCTCGTGTGGCAAGTTTCTCTGCAGCAGATCTTCTAGGTATTTGTCCCCAATCACAGTTGGCGGGCGTGGCTGTTCACAGGGAAGCGAGTCATTGATTTCCACTCACGGAGGAAGGCAGAGGCAAGCCTTATTCTCAGTTGCGAGTTTGGGTTTCAGGTACTTGTGTTTCTCTTCTGTTTGCTCTGTGTTATCTTCCTTTGACTCCGTTTTTCCTCCAGTTTTTACATGGCTGGGGGTTCCTGAGTGCTTGACTGTCTGTCTTAGCCTGCAGTTTCTATATGCTCATTGAACTTGTGCCATTTAGTTATTCTTTTCTTAGCCTCACCATGCCCATTTCTTACCACCCAGTCCTTCCAGACCACATTGACCACCAGCTTCACTTAACAGTAAATAGAAACCAGACATCAGGCCTTCATCTTAGGACATCCCAGAAGGGCACCTGGGTGGCTCAGTTGGTTAAGTGTCCAACTCTTGATTTTGGTTCAGGGTCCTGAGATCGAGCCCCCCATTGGGCTCTGTGCTCAGTGTGGAGTCTGCTTGGGCTTCTCTCTCTCCCTCTTCCTCTGTCCCTCCCCCTGCTTGCATGCGTTCTCTTTCTCTAATAAATAAAATCTTTAAAAAAAAAAAAAGTGTGTCCAAAGGGAGCCACAAGCTGCTATGAATCCCCAGTCTTTAGGGCCTTGGTTTTTGTATCATGCAAAATGTAGCAGTTACATCCAAAATGTAGCAGTTAAGGTCCAGTGCAGCTCATAGCCTGCCCTCCTTTTGCCTTTTGCTGCCATCTGAGTGCTTTAGAAGTAGTCCCAAGACACTGCCCTTTTAAACAGTGTCTACTACTCTTTTTTCTTAGGCCTACCCTTCCAGATGCTACTTCATATGTCTTTGTATTGTAGCTACATTGACATGGGCTTTTCCATTCTGGCTACTGTCAGTACGTATAAGCAAGGCATAAATAGGTTTTTTATAGGTTTGTGTTTGAACAAGGCCCAGCTCTACAAGTACGGCATGAAATTAGGTACATACCCTACTATTAGCACTCTACTTAATGGTTGAGTTCCACACATTCCAGCCTTTAGGGAAAGGAATGAGGCATTGCAGTTCTCTGTTTCTGCCAAGGTCTGAAGTAAGGTACTTAAGGCTTATCTGGCCTTTGGACTGTCCCAGTAGTGTTTTGCTACTCTGAAACCCTATTCTATGTGTATAAACTGATGACTTAGACCTATTCATTTCACCTTATCCTTTATGCCCTAAAGAAAGGAGATGAAGGCTTGGAGTCTTCAGTTTTTTCCAGTCTTGCTTGTGTCCCCTTTCTCTTAGATTAGGGACACTTGTGCTCAAATGGAGTTACTGAGTATGAGGTACCATTTATATCAGTTTGCATCTCAAGCTTCTGCATGGGAGGGAACTTTGAAGGTCCTGTCCTGGAGAGAAGCTGCAGTCTGGGCAGTATCTGTGCACTGGTCTGGCTTTTTGCCCTAATAGGGAGTTCATTCTTTTTATTGTTATTAGATCACCACCTAGAGGGGCGCCTGGGTGGCTCAGATGGTTGAGCGTCTACCTTCGGCTCAGGTCATGATCCCAGGGTCCTGGGATCGAGCCCTGCGTCGGGCTCCCTGATCAGCGGAGAGCCTGCTTCTCCCTCTCCCTCTGCTGTTCCCCCTGCTTGTGCTCTCTCGCTCACTCTCTGTCAAATAATAAAATAAATAAAATCTTAAAAAAAAAAGATCACCACCTAGATTAAAGATTCATGACCAATTAATTTACCTAGGTGCCCTGGAGCTGCTTGAGCCTGACATTAGATATGAACCTACACATTTGTACATGCCTCATAGTCCGCCAGGAAGGTTTAGATTGATCTTGTCTGGACTGCTCACTCCCTGACCATGTTGAAATGCCTGGGCAGATCATTCATGGCTTGAAAGTCTTGTGATGCTCATCTGTAGTATGATCTGGTTACTGTGCCATCAGACATGTGCTTCCTCTCTCCAGTACTAAACGGTCTCACGGAGGGGTGGGGGAGATCCTAGATGTGCTCCTAATATGTCTTCTTGTCCTACTTAACAAGAGCATTTGTGGCTCCCCAGCTGCCTACAAAGGAGCAGGATTCCCAAGCAGTATTAAGAAGTACAAAACTGAAATTCTTCCTCCTAATTTCTTGGCACTTGTCATTATTAATCCCATTCTGGCACCCAGATTCCCTTTTACTGTGTCACCTTTCTCTTGAATTCTGTGCTTGGGCTAGAAGATGAGGGGGTGGGAGGAATGTCTGTTACCACCTGGAATAAGCCTGGTCTTTTATTCACAATCATTCACAAGTGACCCCCTTAAATATCCTCTTCTCATCGCAAAGTTTTCAGAAACTCTTGAGGGTCTGAATATGTACCAGGGTAGGACAAAGAACACAGTAAAAATTCATGAAGCCACCTCTGAGAACACTGCCTCTGAAAAAATACTAGCAGTTGTGTGTTCAGTCAGGGAGACCTGGAGTTCCTTAGCCTCATAGATTCTCTAGCGGTCCTCAGGGGGCCTGTCAGCAAGGTGCCTACCAGAGCTGTGCCCATGGATACAAAGGGGAGAAAGGAGAGAGTGTAAAGACACTAAAGAAGGAAGTTAGAAACTGGGATCTATGGCGCTTGGGGTTGAAAAAACCCTTGAAAGTCGTGGAGTACAAAGATAGAATGGGAACCAAGATCAGGTGACTCAACAAGAATCTGGTACCCACCTGCTTTGTCCCTGGAGCTGAAGTGTGCCAGGGTGGCATCATCACCTTCAGACATTTCTGACCTCTGGAGCCTCCAGTTTTCCTGTCTACCTCTCTGACTTCTTTGTCTTATTTGGTGGTTTCTCTTCTTTCATGTATCTTTTCAAAAATACAAGCATTCGCTAGTATTATATTCTTTCTTCTCTTTGTTTATTCCTTCTACTTGCCTTGATTGCCCTCACCTCTTCCCAAGGTCCTAGCCATTTCTCTTTAGCCCTGACCATTCTCCAGAGCTCCAGATTTCCAGCTGCCTCCAAGATAGCCTCACGTGGCTGTCCTGAAGACACCTCAAATTCAGCATGTTCAAAATCAGACTTTCACCGATACAAACTATAGCATGGGTGACCCTTAAAAACATGATGCTGAGTGACAGAAGTCAGTCACAAAGACCAGATATTAAATGATTCCATCTATATGAGATACTCAGAATAAATGAAGCCATAGAGACAGGAAGTAGATTAGCGGTAGCCAGAGACTGGGGAGTTATGGGAAAATAGGGGCGTGTGTGTGTGTCTGCTAAAAGGTATAGGGATTCTTTGTGGCTGAGAAAATACTCTAAAACCAGTTGTAGTTACTAATGGTTGCACACCTCTGTGAATATACTAAAAAAATGTTGAATCTGTGCTTTATTTTTATTTTTAAATTTTATTATGTTAGTCACCATATAGTACCATCATTAGTTTTTGATGTAGTCATCCACAATTCATTGTTTTCGTATAACACAGTGCTCCATGCAGTACGTGCCCTCCTTAATACCCGTCACCGGGCTAACCCATCCCCCCACCCCCCTCCCCTCTAACACCCTCAGATGCTTTCTCAGAGTCCATAGTCTCTCATGGTTCATCGCTCCCTCCGATTTCCCCCCTTCATTTTTCCCTTCCTTCTCCTAATGTCCTCCATGCTATCCCTTATGTTCCACAAAGAAGTGAAATCATATGATAATTGGTTTTCTCTGCTTGACTTACTTCACTTAGCATAATCTCCTCCAGTCCCATCCACGTTGATGTAAAAGTTGGGTATTCATCGTTTCTGATGGCTGAGTCATATTCCATTGTATATATGGACCACATCTTCTTTATCCATTCATCCGTTGAAGGGCATCTCAGCTCTTTCCACAGTTTGGCTATTGCAGACATTGCTGCTATGAACATTGGAGTGCATATGGCCCTTATTTTCACTACATCTGTGTCTTTGGGGTAAATACCCAGGAGTGCAATTGCTGGGTCATAGGGTAGCTCTATTTTTAATTTTTTGAGGCACCTCCACAATGTTTTCCAAAGTAGCTATACCAACTTGCATTCCCACCAACAGTGTAAGAGGGTTCCTCTTTCTCCACAACCTCTCCAACATTTGTTGTTTCTTGCCTTGTCCATTTTTGCCATTCTAACTGGTGTAAGGTGGTATCTCAATGTGGTTTTGATTTGAATTTCCCTGATGGCTAATGATGATGAACATTTTTTCATGTGTCTGTTAGCCATTTATATGTATTCTTTGGAGAAGTGTCTGTTCATGTCTTCTGCCCATTTTTTTGACTTGATTATTTGTTTTTTGTGTGTTGTAAATGGGTGAGCTCTATGGTGTGTGAATTAGATCTCAGTAACACTGTTAAAAATAAAAATAAAATTAAACTCGCTCTCCTCCCCAGACGACTGGTTTCTTCTTGCAGCCAGCCAGCCAATCTAGAAACTTCTACTAATCCTCCTCGTTGTTCCAACTTCAGCCAGTGCAAGTCCTCTATCACTCATTCATTACTTCATTCACCTCATTCATTTTAATGGCTGTATATTATTCTGTTCCGTGCTTACATACCCTGAAATTTTGAAAAATTATTTACCTCCTTGCACACTTTTAGGTCAGTATCTAATAGTTTTTTTGTCATAAGTTTAAATTGTTATAAGGGATATTTATAATTTCTGGCATATAAATACTGAGAGTCTTAACTAAAACTGTTACATCATTCTTTGGAAGCTCTTCAGTGGAACCTCACACCACAGAAATTTGATGACTTAACATCATTCATTTTCTAAAATATGCAAACAGCCTCTTTTAATATGAGAAATTTTGTATCATTCCCTTTTTTGCCTTGAATTTGGATTTCATTCTGTTTCCCCCCTAGGCTTTTATCTGGGGAAGTCTTTTATTGATCACCAAATCAAAGTTGACATATAATGTTAATAGATTCTGTGACTCGTAGGTGTTAAATATTGCCTCTGCATTCAGTTAACATTATAATTGGTCAAAGAGGCATAAATATATTACAGGTTTTGTTAAGAATTGATTAGACAAAAGTTGTGTTGGAAATGCATTTCTCTTTTCGGGGTGCCTGGGTGGCTCAGATGGTTAAGTGTCTGCCTTCGGCTCAGGTCATGATCCCAGGGTCCTGGGATCGAGCCCCACATCGGGCTCCCTGCTCAGCGGGGGGCCTGCTTCTCCCCCTGCTCATGTTCTCTCTATCTCTGTGTCTCAAATGAATAAAAAAAAATCTTAAAAAAATGCATTTCTCTTTTCAGTTAGTTCATGTATTCACATATAAACATTACTTATTGCTAGTAGAATAATATAGTGTTCTAAGTATCCATTCTAATTCTGTTTTTTTCTTTTTATAGATGTAAGTCCTTAGAAACCTTGTCTATATGATTATATAGATGGGAATGAAAGGACTTTTCTTGTAGCAATGCCAGTTGTTTCTTTGGACTCACTCTGAATTATAGGCCAAAAAAAACACTTAGTGATCTGTCATCAAAAACTATTTTGAATGTTCTTTTACTGACAGCTTGATTTTGTCCTCCTTCAATTTTATTATATAAAAGCAAAGAATAAGAAGCCATGTGGCTTGCAGAAGTATGCTACTTATTACTAGCTCCTAGAGCAGGTTCATTTTCTTGACACCATTGCCAATATTTCCTATTGCCCTGTTTGGGGGGATCCCCAGGTAATGCAAAGTAGTAAAATTCAGGATGAGAAGATGTATCTTTCTCATAAAATGGGAGGTGAGGGACCAGCCCTAACCAATTGTGCAGACAGGTTAATTTTGGAAAGTGAACACTGGGAATTTGAAGATCTAGATATTACTTCTTTCCAAACTATCTGTCCCCACATGCTCCTTGGAAAGTCTTCATATGTCCCTAATGGTAGGCATACCCCAGTTTGATAATTGCTGACTTACTTAACCAAGCCTCTCTTGGTGACTTCAGGATAGCTTACAGGTTTTCTTTATTTTTGGTAACACCACTGGGCACACTGACATTTTGGTACCTTCCCATAGTCAGCCTTTTACTCACTTATACTCTGACCAGAAGTACATGAGAGGACCTGTTTACCTACACCCTAGCCGGTACTCCACATTAGCAGTCTTTATTATCCATTGTCAATCTAATAGCAGAAAATAGTCCTCATTTACCTTTCTTTGGTTATTAATGAAGCGAGCATATTTTTATGTGCCTATTGGCCGATTGTATACCTTCCCTCAATTTCCTTATTTCTGTGCTTTGCCAGCGTTTCTGTTGAGGGATAGTACTTTTTCTTGTTTATTTGTAAGAGCTCTTGATTTACTGAGGGTATTAACCTATCATACATTTTGCTGGTACTTATTTTATGTTTGTCAGTTGTTTGTGGTGGCTTTTACATTACAAAACTTGTAAATGTTCATGAGTCTATTTGAGTTGGTCCTATATGGCCTCTAGATTTCTTATCATACTTATCCCTATAAATATTCCTTATGGTGTTTCCTTTCAGTGGTTTTATGGTTAATGTTTTAAACCTATACATATTTATTCCCTTTAGAATTCATTTTTATGATATAATGTGAGTTTAGAATCTAATTTTTTCCCAATGGATCATCAGTTTTTTAACACCATTTATTGAATAATTTGTCCTTTCCCCCACTGATTGAAAATGCCACCTTTAGTGTATGCTTCATTCTTTTTTTTTTTAAGATTTTATTTATTTATTTGACAGAGACAGAGCGAGAGAAGGAACACGAGCAGGGGGAGTGGGAGAGGGAGAAGCAGGCTTCCCGCGGAGCAGGGAGCCCGATGTGGGGCTCGATCCCAGGACCCTGGGATCATGACCTGAGCCAAAGGCAGACGCTTAACCGACTGAGCCATCCAGGCGCCCCAGTGTATGCTACCTTCTTATGTATTCCTGATCTGTCTTTGGAATCTTTGGAGCCTCTAACTTGTTTCCTTGTCTGCTGTGATTTGCTTATTCTGTCCATTCACTACTAGCACAGTTATTGTCCCAAAACACAGATTGAATCATGTCACTCTTATGCAAACCCCTTCCACGGATTCTGTTGACTACAAGAGAAGAGACTGAACTTTTTCACCAGCTCCAGTCCTAATAAGCTGCCTTTCTAAGCACAGTTCTTTATGGACCCTCTGCTTTTTGGAGCATAACAGACATTTTCATGTACTTGTATCTTTGCTCCTAGTGTTCTCTTGCCTAGAAATAGCCTCCTGATCCTCATCGGTTTCTTATTAAACCCTGCTTTCCTTTTAAGACCCACTGTAAAGCCTTACCAAAGCCCTCTTTTTAGCTCTTGTTTCACTTGGTCTCTAACTGTTGCTGTTTACCTTCCTATTTCCCCAAGTAGATCATCAGCTCCTTGAGGATAGAGGGTACCTCATCAGTCTTTATATCTTCCCCTTTTTGCCTTTCGTATAGTCTGTCTTCAGAAAATGCCTGTTGGGGGCACCTGGGTGGCTCAGTCGTTAAGCAGCTGCCTTCGGCTCAGGTCGTGATCCCAGGGTCCTGGGATCGAGCCCCGCATCAGGCTCCCTGCTCTGCGGGAAGCCTGCTTCTCCCTCTCCCGCTCCCCCTCTTGTGTTCCCTCTCAGGCTGTCTCTCTTTCTGTCAAATAAATGCCATCTTTTAAAAAATGCCTGTTGAATAGAATCAAGCCTCATCATATATACATACACACTCTCTCACACATCCATTTATAGCTCTAAAAAGTTAGTGAATGGTCGCCATTGTATTGGGGTCCCCAAGACCAGCCCCAGGTTTGGTGATCTGCCAGGAGCACTCAGGAGACTCAGCATATGGTGGCACTCACAGCTGTGGTGTGTTAGAGTAGAAGCTGCACAGCACATCGGCAGAGGGAGTTGGCAGGTAGGCGAAGTCCAGAGGACACCAGGTGCAAGCTTCCAAGAGTCCTCTCCCAGTGGAGTCACACAGGACGTGCTTAATACCCCCAGCAACGAGCTGTGATAACACATGTGAAATGTTGCCAACCAGGAAAGCTCGTTAGAGACTTGGTGGCCAGGGTTTTATTGAGGGCTGGTCACATAGGCACCCTCGGCCAGTTACATACCCGAATTCCAGACTCTCAGAAGGAAAGCAGGTGTTCAGCATAGACCGTATTGTTTGCGCAGTTTAGACACTCATCAATGGTGGGAATCCTCCCAAAATCTAAGTTCCTGGCTGTTAGCCAGGGGCCAACTTTGGAAGCAGGTCTTTCAAAGGATAGCAGTCAGGTATACTGTATACTCATCTGTACAACCATAGTTTTGAAGAGCTTAATTTCACAGATGGCAAATGTCTAAAGAGAGGAGGAAAAATCAGTATGTTAGGAATGGCCAGGGAAAGTATGCTAAGTACTTTGATTTTTACTCTCCTCTTACAGAGGAGGTAAACTGAGTCATAGAGAAGAGCAGAGCATAGAAGGGACTACAGCCGAAGATCCGTATTTGGTGGTAGAGTATAGAGAGTTGGGTAACAATAGGAGTGTGCAGCTTATAGAAGGCCTCAAAAGCTGGGTAGAGTATTGAGGATGTGATACAGAAATAGAACATGTTGCTAGACTGAGGAGAAAGTGCTGTTGAGGATGATTGCTTGGTGAGCAGTGGGTACACAGGGTTCTGGGGAGGAGATGAGATGCAGGAAGACCCACAAGGGAGCATTTGCAGTGATACCAAGTGTCAGCTTAAGAAAACTTAGACCACAGTGGCGCTCATATATCTAGTTCACATTCTGCTTAAAATAGGTTTTCAAATAATCGGAGGAATGGAGGGATCAAGCTGAGAGATGGTGTGGAAGAAGCTATGTCAAGGGTGAATATGATTCAGGATAATTGTACATTTGTAAAAACAAGATAGTTGAAAATTTTTAAGAATTATTATAGTCAGAGTTTCCTTTTAAAGCTGTTAGTAGGCAACAGATATTTTATTTGAAGGTCAACATATATGGCTTTTATATTATATAACAAGTAAAGAAATGGGACACAATGAAGTCTACTTCTATGTAAAGGAATGATGTTGAGTCTCTATATATATCAGATATATATATGCATGTATTTTGAACATTTCACTAATAAACCAAAATTGAAAGAAGAATAAGAATTTTCTATCAGCACTGCTTTTGTTTGGAATTAAATGTTTCCATACTAATGTAAATGCCAAAAAATAAATCAACTTTTAAATTTCTTTCAGTTTTAATAATGTAAGATCCTAGTAAAAGGTAAGGATGTATGTATTAATAAATATTTTTAATGTCCCAGAAAAACATGCCATTTACCATTTTTGCTCTTTTATTAGTTGCATGGTATTCTGTCCATTTTGTGGTTGGTAATTTAATATTTTTGCATAGCATCACAGTATAGAATCCACGTTTCATTACCCTCTTTAATCACAGTTTTATTGTTGTGAATTCCTTTTCCTGTGTTTACGGAAGCCTTACATCTTTTTATGTTGTAGGTAACCATCCAAAAGTAAGAATGCTTCCCCATCTCCCCAGTAGCTTTCTCTGTCAGCCAAGTTAGAAGAAGAGTCCATGTCATTTTAAAATTAAAGATACCATATGATGACAAAGATCAAATACCAGTTCGAGATTGTGTGTGTGTCACATCAGGCTCCGTGCTTGAGGGGCTAAGTTTTAAGAGTCTTGAATTTTTTTTTTTATAATCCCCAGTGAAACTCACCCAAATAGCAGAATGCCTTTTCATCAACTTACTAATACCAGTGTGCTGAGTGTCATACATTTTCTTTGTCCTACTGATTTAACCATTTGATATCTGCTTTGATGTGTTTTGTTGTTACTTTGCGTCTTTGGGGTTCCACATACCTTTGTGGGGGTCTTGGCTGCAAGTGGTACTACATAAATTAAAATATCTTGAAAACTACAGTGTGAAGAAACTCTAGCTCAGATGTTATAACTGACTCTTCTTTTGAAGTCTGTATTTCTTTTGTTTTCTCTCACTAGGAATATGCAAACATTGCCACAGCAAACTAATCTGGAATTATTACATATGGAAACAACACTACAGGATGATATTTGGGAGCATCTCTTTTTGTCAGGAGTTAGAATTGGCACTAAAGCACTAATACTGTAACTTTCTTGATAAAATAACTTTATTTTTCTGTAGTGGAATGCTGCAACTTTTTTACACTTAACTGCTTTTAAATTACAGTACTCAATTTAAAAGTTGTATTAACTACAGTTTCTTTTGCAAAAAGTCTCAAAAGGGCATTATTTATTGATGCATTTTTCTCTGAGCATGGTTTCACAGAGAACTTAACTGAGTTATATCCAGATGTTTATATGTTGAAAGTTTTGCTTATGTAATAAAAACAAAAGTATCTGAATTGTATAGTGTCTGTACATGGAAGAACTTGAAACAGTGGCCTTATGGTAGCAAATTTTATACCAGATTTTTCTTTTTTCTGATGACCGTTCGGCTTATAACTTGAAATTTTCTTAAGTTTCTGAATATCAAGGCCTCTATAATTTATACATTTCAAATTATGATATAAGAAGGCACGAGAAAAGGTGCTTCACAATTTCCATCAGGTAGTTATGAGTGCACTGAATTTTTAGTAGTTAGTTCATTCAGTTTTTTCCACCACTATTTGCTCTTTCCAATTTCAAAATGCTATTGTGGAAAATATGTAAAGATTTTGTAATTTATATTCCATCTTACTTTCCCTCAGGGCAAGCTTGTGCATATCATATTTTTAAAGGCTTTTTAAAAATCTGACAGACAAAATCTCATATTTGGAAATTGTACTTTACTACTACAGCATTATACATTTTGCAAGCACATATTATAAAGTGTTTATTTTCAGTTCAGTTGTAATAAGTTCCTACTAGCGTAAGATAAAATTGATGGGATTTTAAATGATATTTTAGGTCCTGGTACCTTATTTCTTTATGTTTTCTTTGTTCTGCTTAATAGTACATATACATTCCCAGTTAAACTTTTGTGAAATGTTTATTTGTATTAAATAAAATACTGTTGCTCCTTCTGCTTGAAGTTACTTGCCAGTTTGTGAGAACATTATTTTAATTTCATACAAAGGCAGAACTTTTAAAATCAAAATCTGGTAAGAACTTGATTTCTCATGACTGGATTATGAAAAACTCACTACAAACATTTAATTTTTTTTTACATATGTTTGTAAGATAGAGCAGCCATTTCCTTAGTGGGTCAGTAATAAGTGAGGGCAGGAGTACTTGCATTAAAATTGGCTAGTAAATTTAGGTAGATGGCCTGTCTTAATGCTGTGTACCATCTCTGTAGGTCAGGTTTTCCAAACATATTTAACATTACAGTTATGGTAAGAAAGAAATACATGTGTGCAGTAGTATGACAACTTTATATTGTGTGAGGTACTTATAACATCTGCCTTAAATTTTAAAAGAATTCATTTATTCTCATATTCTGGGGGACACTTATGAGCCTTGAATATTTAACCATTTGTTTAACACATATTTATTGCACAGATTCTGTGCTAAAATTACAGCAGTGAAGAAGAGAGCAAGACACATGGAGCCTGCCTTTATGGTCCAAACTGTCTGATAAGGAAACCGGACGTTGAACATGGAAATGTAACTTGGTACACAGTATTAATTCTCTGGCTATATTTATCATAGCACAGCACATAAGGCTAAGAGTTGACTCAGTATTAATCATTCCATAACTGACTTCCTATTTAGGCATATATGAATATACTTTTTTGGCATTGTCTCAATATGCAAAGCATGTTATTTACAAAATACCTATTGGTAATGTGGGTGTATTCAGAAGATATTGGGTGCATAAGATTTAAAGCCTAAAAAGGAAAGTCTTGCTTTATAATTTAGAGTATAAAATAAGGGTGTCTGTATTGTTCACCCTAGTATCACCAACTCCCAACATCCTACCTGACACACAGTAAGAACTCATTAAATACTAGCTTAATGGATGAGTAACAAGTAGAATATGTTTATTAGGAACTAAATAACCAATTTGCAGGTGGAGGCCGAACAGAAGTTTATCTTATCCATAGCATTTTTTATTGACTGAGAAGAATTTGGATTCTCTAATGCATAAGACTATAGAAGAGAAGTTTTGATAAGTTACATACCATTGCCTTCTCCCCTTCCTCCCTTGTATGGTAGGCTCTTCCCCAGCACTGGGGAGACAAAGATAATAATATGACAGAGTCCCTCCTCTGAGGAGCTCCATAAACTGCTGGAGAAGAGATTCACAAAAACAAAAAATCCAATATTGAGTGTTAAGTACTCTACTGGACATATATATATGAAAGTTGAGAAAAAAAGTTGGCATTCCTGGTTGCATATCCTCTGGTCACATTTTCTTTCTTACTGGTTTCACAAATCTCAGAAGGCACTATTCTGTTGGTGGTTTTGCTGGTTTTAAAATGTGATGGTTTGGGGGAAACTGGCTAAAGTGTACATGGGATCTCTCTGTATTATTTCTAATAGGTGCATGTATGTCTCCATTTATCTTGACATAAATTTCAGTTTAAAAAAGACAACCATAATCTTATCACAGATAAAACTACTACATATATTTTAGAGGCCACATTTTCTTTTTTTTTTAATTGGAAAAACTTATATTTACATTATAATAAAATATGTAGATGCATGATATGGACCACGCTTTACCCAACAAATCCTACATTTGTGAAGTTTGTTTTTTAAAAGGATGAAGATACTTCCAGATGGAAGCAGGAGAAGTAAAGCTGGATCAGAAACTCACCTCCGTTATCTAGCAAACTCAATAATCTGCAGCCCCAGATTAACCAGCAGCAACCATACAAGGAAGAGGGTAGAAGATGCTAATGCAACAAGATACGATGTGACTTCAACACCTCCCCCGCCTCCTAAGTAGCACAGAATAAAGAAACAAAGTTGAGGACATCTTGGTGACAAGGGGCCGCATTATGGACAAAGGAACCGATGAGGTGACCAGGCCATGTGGGGTAGAGTCAAGGAAAGCCCTTGGGAAGATGAAGTCTTTGCTGCTGTCTCAGGACCTCTGCAAAAGGGGAACAATTCACCAGGACAAGGCATTTCCAGGGTCGCGGAGCAGCCTGGGGAAGCCAAAGCCTGCAGGATAAGATAGACCTTTGCATCCAGTGAGTCCTGGTTCTGGACACTTAATGGGAACCCAGAAGAGAGGGGATACCAGGTTCCCCAACAAAGTTCCAGCAAAAGGAATGGTATGAGCTCTGAGTCCATTAAAATACAAAACTAAGGTTTTAAAACTGAGGAATTACAGTTGTAGAATAGAATGTAAATGTTAAGAATCTTCACAAAGAAAAAGTAGCATACATTGATCAACTAAGACTTGGTGGGAGGGGAGTGGCATGAAAAATAAAAACTAACTGCTCCATCTTGACTAGCCAGGTGTCATGTCAAATTATAATGTCTAAGATTGTATTATATAATATAGAAAAAACCTACTGATCGACCTTAAGTTTTTCACAGTCTTTTTCTTGACCTTAAATACACTGGTTCTCAAAGTGTGGTCCCCAGTCAGTGATACCAGCATCACCTGTAAAATTGTTAGAAATGAAAATTCTTGTCCCCACCCCAGACCTACTTAATCACAAATGGGCTTGGACCCAGCAGTCTGCCTGCCCTCCAAGGGATTCTGCCATGTGCTCAAGTTTGAGAATCACTTGCTTATGTAACTCTTTTGGGAACCAGTAGCCCTTATGGCAAAGAAACATTTATCTCAAGTTCAGCAGCCCCTTCAGTTTCATTTTTAAGGTTTTTTCTATAGCATTCAAATAAAATTAATTAAAACCTTTTAAAATAAAAAGTATAGCAATTCCCACCATGAATCCTATCTGTACCTATGAATAGAGAGGTCTGGAAACATGCCCACCCACTGTTAACACTGGCAATTTTTTAAGTGCTTTTCTGTATCGGTTGAATACAATGAACATTGTATTGTTTTTATAAAATAAAGTCATTCCTCTTTTTTTCTTAAGTGGTAAGGATATTTCATCCTATCCATAGTATATCTATCTGTTACTAAAATCCATGTATACAAGTTTTACTGCCAAGGGCTGCCTACTTCATCTTAGTCTGGAGGGGTTTTACTCTCTGCCATTCCTCCTCCCACGCCATAATATGTAGGGAAGCTTATTTGAGTATATGTTGTGTTGACTGTGTAATAACAATTCTTGACTTAGGGGCGCCTGGGTGGCTCAGTTGGTTAAGTGTCTGCCTTCGGCTCAGGTCATGATCCTGGGACCCTGGGATCGTCTGGCTCCCTCCTTAGTGGGGAGCCTGCCTCTCCCTCTCCCTCTCCCTCTGCCTCTCTCCTCTCTGCTCGTGCGTGCTCTATCTCTCTCTCAAATAAATAAATAAATAAGATCTTAAAAAAAAAAGAACAAAAAAGAATTCTTAAAATATTTAACATAATTAGACATAATTGAAATCATTTTACTACTGTCTTTAAAAAGACTTTTTCTCTGACAATAAGTACATAGAATAGGGACGCCGGGCGGGCTCAGTCAGTAGAGCATGTGACTCTTGACCTCAGGGCTGTGAGTTTGAGCCCCATGTTGGGCGTAGGGATTCATTTTCTAAAAAAAGTACATAGGGGCGCCTGGGTGGCTCAGTCGGTTAAGCGACTGCCTTCGGCTCAGATCATGATCCCGGGGTCCTGGGATCGAGCCCCGCATCAAGCTCTCTGCTCAGTGGAGAGTCTGTTTCTCCCTCTCCCTCCGCCTGCCACTCCTCCTGCTTGTGCTCTCTCTCTGTCAAATAAATAAATAAAATCTTTTTTTTAAAGTACATAGAATAGTATGTAAAAAGAAAAATGCACTCATAATCATACTGCTTATATATATTTAATGTAAACTAACATTTTAATTTTTTTATTAGTCTTTTCTGAGCTTTTTTTTGGTAGTTGAGATAATATTTTATATATGTATATTCAGTCTTCGCAGGTAGTCACATAGATGTTTAAAACATGTTTGTAGTTTGTATGACATTCAAGTTTACATATTTTGGAGGGCAAGGAGTTGAATCCCATTCCCAGAAAGCTACAAATGTCTTATGAAATCCTGGAGTATCATATTAAAGTTTAGAGGGCTTATCTGTTTTTGCTGTACACATTATTAAAGGTAGTAAAAGCTAGATTGTTTTACAGACAGTTTTCTGAAGTAAATTCTTACCTCAAATTCTAATCCCTTCTACTGATGTTTAAAATAATATTTAGTAAAGAAATTGACTTGAATGTTATGAAGTTCTTGCTGATGACAATTTCTGCAAGGGATTACAGGGAACACAGTGCTGCTCAGACTCACGACCCGGAGATGAAGAGTCACATGCTCTGCCCACTGAGCAGCCAGGCACCCAGCAGAGTTTTAAGCCCCCTTTATTTTAATTTTTTTAAAGATTTATTTATTTATTTTAGAGAAAGAGAGAGAACATGCGTGTGAATGGGGGGGGTGAGGTGGGTGGGCAGAGGGAGAAGAAGAGAAGTAGACTCTCTGTTGAGTGTGGAACCTGAGGCGGGGCTCAGTCTCACAGCCCTGAGATCATGACCTGAGCCGACATCAAGAGTTGGGATGCTCAACTGACTGAGCCACCCAGGCACCCTGGGACCCCTTTAAATGCACCTCACTCACCTGCCTTTACACCTGCACACATGCTCTGTTTGATTTCCATTGTCCCAAATGTCCTTTCCCTGTATCTGCCTGGTCAGTTGCTTCAAACCTCCTTTTTTTTTTTTTTTTAAGATTTCATTTATTTATTTGACAGAGAGAGACACAGCGAGAGAGGGAACACAAGTAGGGGGAGTGAGAGAGGGAGAAGCAGGCTTTCTGCCGAGCAGGGAGCCTGATGCGGGGCTCGATCCCAAGACCCTGGGATCATGACCTGAACCGAAGGCAGACGCTTAACGACTGAGCCACCCAGGCGCCCCTCAAACCTGACTCTTAAGACTCACTTTGGTAGCTTTTCCATTCAAGCCTCATTGGGTTAGCTGTCTTTCCTCTGCGCTTCCAGAATACCTAAACACACCCCTGCTTAAGTCCTTAAGCACAGTGACTAGAGACACAGCCTATATCTCTCTTCCCTCCTTCTGACTCTGTATTTGACATATAGGGGTAGCTCAAAAATACTTGCTGAATGACTAAACGCCCCCTCAATAGCCAAAACTTTATAGCAGCTTCTTGGTACCTGCAGGAAAAAAAAGTCCAAATTTTAGCACCTGGCTTATGAAATACTTGGAGAGAAAAGCAGTAAGGTGAGGGCTGCTTTTCAGAGTTTTTATTTACCCAACCTTACCTCCCAGGAACTCTCCTAGGAGCCCTGCCTCACAGTTTCCTGCAGACAAGGATATGAAGCACGAAGGGAACCATCAGACTCCAGGCACCTTCTCAGTGTCAGGAGCTAGGTGGTAAGTCGCCCTTAGCGGGCTTTCTCCTGACCCCAACCTTTGACTTATTCTTTCTCCCAAGCCTCTTCCTCCTTGCCACCAGTTCAAGCTCTACCTATTTTTCTAGCTGGGTGTTTCTACCAAAATTTAATCCACTTTTTCTTACATCAGATTCTTAACATCTCAAGAGGAACAGACGTCTTGTAATTTCCCTTATATTGCCAGGCTTGGAGGTTTCCAGCCACAGAGCAGTCCTCAGCAAATATTGTGGGTCTTAAGAAGAGCAACGAAATCTAGAGAACTTTATCTTTTTAGTAGTTGATCAGTATTGGGGGTGGGAAACAATCCTTTATTGCTTTCAAGAAGACATGTGTCGTGTTATGGTTCAGCTATTTTTCATCTGCAGTGCAAATAGAAACATGACATTATACATTTCAACCAATTGCCTAAAAATTTTTTATTTGGAAATAATTTCAAACTTACAGAAAAGTTGCAAGAATCATGCAAGGAACATTGATACACCATTTACTCAGCTTTACCTGTTAACATTTTCCATTTGGTTTATCATTTGTTCTGTGTGTGTGTGTGTGTATGTGTGTGTATACACACACACACATTTTTTTCTGAATCATTTGAAAGTAGATTTCATACATCATATCCAACCTCCCCTTTTCTCCCATTTATTTGTCTTTATTATTGATAGGGATTCATTCCTACATTTTCAGTGGTCTATGATTCATTATTGTCCTTGATTATTTTAGTGTTCAAATGATCCCAACTTTGGCCAGTGGGAGCCCTCTTAAGCTGATTGCTATGTCTTCTGCTATGGCCATAATTATTTTTAGCACTTCCTTATTTGTGGCATAAAAAGATGCTTCAGATTCATCTTGGACATTCCTTGCCTCGGCCTTGAAATCAGCCATTTCTCCAAGGAGGCCTGGTTCCTCTTAGTGGGGAACGATATTAGAGACAAAATTTGGGCACTAGTGCCTATTGCTAGTGGAATGTCTTTGCTTCTAAGCCTTTTTGGCAGCCATAGCTAGGAAACACACACACACACACACACACACACATGAACCCACACGTATGCATATTATATATACATACACATGTTAGAAGTGCGGAGGTCACACTGATACCTCCCACCTATCCCTATAGGATTCTTCCGTGCTTTCCCTATTTCATATTTGTGTGTCCCTTCTTCCACAGTGAGGACCCTGGCTCCCAACAATACCACATCATTTTATCATTTGCTCAATTCCACAAAACACCTAAAATAGATTCACAATTGCTTCAGTCATACCATGACAGGAAGCAAACCTACTAAAAGTAGTCAGGCTCTGTTTGCCGTTCTCCACCTCCACACCCCTAAAGACAGAAGGTATATAGATAAATACTATGTTCATAAATTACTTGGATTAGTCCTCACTACCCCTAGCCCTCCACAGTGGGGTTATGTTGTTCATTTGAAATACAGCTGAGCTTTTTCCCCCCAATTTGCTGTCAGTTTTAGCTTCCCTCCCTTTCCCATCCTTGTTGATTTGACTGAATTTTTTGAATATGTAGTAAGTTCCACAAATCAAAACTCTACAAAAAGATATGCTTAGAGAAGTGTCACTCCCTCCTGTATTCCTTCCATGCTGTTCCCTTGCAGGTGACCAACTTCTGGCTTCTCCTTCCTGTGTTTCTTTTGGTAAAGATGAGCAAACATATGTGTGTTTCCTTATTTCCCATTTCCTTACACAGAAGTTAGGGTTGGGGTTATTCTCTACATCCTCTTTTGCACTTTGCTCTGTTCGCTGAAGAAATCCTGGAGATCGTTCCATATCAGATTGTGAGATTGAGCCCATGCTTCTGCACAGGTGCCTAGTGCTCACAATCTGATATGTGCTCTTATATTTGCACATTTAGGTAGGTTCTGATATTGTGTAATTTAAGTAATGCTGTGATCAGTAACCTTGTGCATATTTGTTTTCATCTTGTTGGAAGTGAATCTTCGGGGTAAACTCTAACAAATGAGATTGCGGGGTTGAAGGGCAAACGGTAAATGGAATAATCTTCGGTATTACCATCCCTTCCCCCCAGGAGTTATACAGGTTCCTGGTTCTTCCAACAATGCAGGAGACTGCCTGTTTCCTCACAGCCTCACCAGTGGAGGGTATTGACACGGTTTTTATTTTTTGCCAGTCTGATGCAGGAAAAATGGTATGTCAGTGTCGCTAGAAAACCATAGGCCCAGGATGGAGTCACTGATGCTAGGCCAAGTCACCAAACCAGGGCTTAATACCTACTCCAACTGCAGTTTCAACCTCCCCCAGAAATGTAGTCTTAACAGGTCAAGTCAGGACTTTTCTGATCAGCACCAGTGAGGTCGCAGGGGCTCTCTTCCCAAAGGAAGATGAGATAATCTGCATGATAAGAAACCCCCCCCCAAGCCCTTTCCTCTAAGGGAAAGTGACCTTGCCTGAAACGGGCCTTTCTTTTCTTCTTGCCAATAACTTCTTGCCCCAACCTCCTTCCTATAAAAGTCTTCTGTTTTGTACAACTCCTCAGAACTCCCCTCTACTTGCTAGATGGGATGCTGCCCGATTCATGAATCAATAAAGCCAATTAGATCTTCAGATTTACTGAATTGAATTTTTGTTCTTTAGCAGTGTTTTTTTAACAATTTGCATTTCAACCAGAGGTATTTTAATTTTAAACTGTTGGAAAACAGTCTTGGTTACAGGTATGATTGTCATGTACTGAAACCTTGTTGGAGGTGAATTTTATAGAGTCTCAACTTGATATTCTCTAGAAGATTCTCTGAGAATAATTTTCATTCTGGAAAATTGTTAGTGTACATCCTGTCCAAACTGAGCGAGATGACTTCTTCGTCCTTCTATCTGTTTTTTTCTGCAATTTGGTTTTTCCTGTTGATGTTTTAGTTGGCAGGGACTCTTCTAAAGCTTTCTTGCCCCACCTAATGGGCAAGGAAGGGAATCAAGCTGCCTGTTTTTGATGCTGCCTGGAAACCAGTTGAGATTCAGCATCCACCAAGATGTTCTGGCCTCACAGAACTTATCACAAAACAAGATTCTAAAGAGAACAAGATATGGAGATTTGTAGTCATGGCTTCAACATACTTCTAGAGCACGTAGAGCTAAACCATGTTTTAGAGAGTTGATTAATAAGGGTAGTTGACATCCTTTCTTAGCTGTGCTAATTGCTACATGTGTAATCTTTGCTCACAGCTGCTGCTGTCAAGTCAGTCTCTAGGGCCTCAGGTGCTCATTTTTAGAAGTTATTTATTTAGGCAAAATGGAAATAACTTTTTTCTTGTTTAAGAGTAATGCATGCTTGGTGGGGGGAAATCCTAGAAATGATGGGAAAGCATAAAGAAAAAATTAAAATTATTTGTACTCCCACCACTCAGTGATAGCCACAGTTAACAGTTTGTTCTCAGTATTTTTTTGGATTTTGGTACATGGATACCCACTCTGCACGCACATGTGCCTGTTCATACACAGGCACGCCCATATACACACACACATTTTTCTACTGTCTCCCTTTTTTTCTCTCTCTCTATAAACTCATACACATATGTATGTACATACATACATACATACACAAAAGTGCTCACATTTTTCTACCTCTGATAGACACATACACTTTTTTTTACAAAAAATTAGATAGTAGTAAACTTACCATTTTGTATTTTGCTTTTGTCACTTAATTTACAGTGAACATCTTTTTCTATTCAGCGTAAACTGTAGCATAGTGGTTAATTGCTACATAGTAGTCCTTTTATAGCTATACTTTTTAAACTTTTTTATCATGAACATGTAGTTCATAATTTTTCAGCATCATAAACAATGTCTATGAACATAGATTTTTGTACACCTGCGTAATTATTCCATTAGCATTAATTCCTAGAAGTGGAATTGTTGAGTCCAAGAGTTCATGTTTTGAAAAATGTTTCTATTAAAGTGATACAGATACACTGGGGTCAGCCGAATAATGCCATTCCATCAAAGACGTCCACACCCTAATCCCTGGAACCTGGGACCATGTGACCTTACCTTACTTGGCAAAAAGAATTTTGCAGATGTAATTAAGTTAATGATCTCAAGGGGCACCTGGGTGGCTCAGTCGTTAAGCATCTGCCTTCGACTCGGGTCATGATCCCAGGGTCCTGGGATCGAGCCCCGCATCGGGCTCCCTGCTCCGCGGGAAGCCTGCTTCTCCCTCTCCCACTCCCCCTGCTTGTGTTCCCTCTCTCCGCTGTGTCTCTCTCTGTCAAATAAATAAATAAAATCTTAAAAAAAAAAGTTAATGATCTCAAGATAGGGAAATTATTCTGGATTTTCCAGGTGGGCCCAATATTATCCCAAGGGTCTTTATTAGGGGAACAGGGAGACAAGTGAGTCACAGAAGGGGAGATGTGAGGATGGAAGCAGAGACCAGAGTGGCTTGAGTGCTGATGGGAGCCTCGGAATGCCGGTGGCCTCTAGCTTCTGGAAGCTGGCAAAGTCGAGGGAACGGACTCTCCCCTGGAGTCCCTGGAGGGAATGCAGCCCTGCCAGCTCCTTGATTTCAGCCCAGGGAGACCCATTTCGGACCTGTGACTTCCAGAGCAGTAAGAGAATAAATTGTATTGTTTTAAGCCACTAAATTTGTGGTAATTTGTTACAGCAGCGAGAGGAAACTGACCCACACACAGCTTTGCCAATTGTCCTAAGTAAGGCTTGTCTCTCTATGCAGCGGTCCCCTGCTTCACTCCTTTGTGTCTTCAGTTCCACTACTCAGAGGGAGCCACTTTCAACTCTTACATACCTTTCTTCTGGCTTTACCTCCCCATGTGTAAATAATATGCCTATTCTGCTATTTCTGCTATTTCTTGATTTATTGATTTTAGCCACTATTTATTGAGTTACTGAGTTCCTCTTAAATTCGACGAGGATTTAGCTCTCCTATATTACTACCCCAACTTCCAACCCCAAAGTCTCCCCATATATTATTGTCATACCCATCTGGATAATCCAGGGCACTCTCCCCATCCCAAGGTTGGCTGATCGGCAACCTTAATTCCATCTGCAAACTTAATTTCTCTTTCCCATATAACCTAATATATTCACAGGTTCTGAGGATTGGGACATGGTCATATTGGGGGGGGCATTATTGTGCCCACCACATCCTCCATCAAATCTGCCAAAGCTCACCAATAACATGTTCCACACACTTGTTAAGTCAGACCTCCCTCCTAGAGCTCTCCATGCTGGTTGAACTGAACCGATTGCCCTCTGGTCTTGCTATGTAGTCATCCAGGGATTGTTTTTTCTCTCTCTGCTCTCTTGCATGACATTCTGTGTTTCCTGGGTTTCGTGTCTTCTGCATTCTTAGTGTGCTCCTTTCTTTCTCTGAAGCTCATCCTCCCGATGTTTCTGAAGACAGTATGTTTCTGAAGACCGTATGCATTGGAGTCCTTAGGTGTCTGAAAATGTCACTCATTCACTTTCATATTTGACTGAAGGTTTGGTTGAGTATGGGTTTCTAGGTCGAGGATCATTTACTCCCAGAATTTTGAAGGTATTGCTCCATTGTCTTGCAACTTCTAGAGACCTTACTGAGAAGCCTGATCCTATTCTGATTCCCAATCCTGTTGCTATACAGCTTGTTTGTTCTCTCTGGAAGCTTTTGTGATTTATCACTGGTGTTCTGGAGTTCATGATAATATGTCTTGGTGTGAGTCTTTTTTCATTCATTGTCCTGGACACTTGGTGAGCCCTTTCCATGTGGAGACCATTGTCCTTCAATTTAGGGCCATTTTTTTGTTTTTGTTTTTTTAAAGATTTTATTTATTTATTTGAGAGAGAGAGAATGAGAGACAGAGAGCACAAGAGGGAAGAGGGTCAGAGGGAGAAGCAGACTCCCTGCTGAGCAGGGAGCCCGATGTGGGACCCGATCCCGGGACTCCAGGATCATGGCCTGAGCCGAAGGCAGTCACCCAACCGACTGAGCCACCCGGGCGCCCCAGGGCCATTTTTTTGTATTATTAATTTGATAATTCCAGTCCTTCCATTTCTTTGTTTCCTTTTTTCTGGACTGCCTGTAAGTTGGATATTGGACTTTCTGGAATGATCGTCTATATTTCCTATCCTTTCTGTTCTCTTTTCCATCTCACTTTTATTCTACTTTCTGGCAGATTGCCTTGACTTTATATGACAACTTGTTTATTCAGTTTTTAAAATTTCAGTTTTTAAAATTTCGGCCCTCATATTTCAAATTCCCCAAATCTTTTTCATCTCTTGATTGTAACAATGTCACCTCCTTTTCCTCCTTGTCCCTTTCTCCCTCCCTCTCTCTCTCTCTCTCCCTTTCTTTCTCTCTTTATTTGTGTCCCGTCCTTGTTTCGTAGATGTAACGTGTTTCCTTACAGCTATGAGAGTCTTTTACCGGTGTGGTTGTCAATGTTGGAGTCTCCGTTTGTTCTCTATATACTTTTCTTTCCTTAGTTCCTTGTTTGTCTCTTGTCTTCACAATAGAAGCATTCCTCAAATGTCTGGTGATCTTTTACTGATATTGAACACTGAGGCTCTTGAAAGCCTTTTGGCCATCCCACGAGCCTGGCAGTAGCTCTGATGAAGGGCGACAGAGCAGTGTGTCAGCTTGGGTCTGGTAGGAAACACATGCTGCCCTTCAACTGGGCCATCAAGAAGGGCTTAATAAAGGATGATTTATGAAGATGCGGGCAGGCTTTAGGGGAAACAGCAAAGAATAGGTCATATGCCATCGGTAGCAATAATGGAGAGCTTTTACTACCTAAGGCCTAAAGGGCAAAAGAAAGGAGTCATTGCAACTCAGTGAGGGTCTCCATATGGAAAGGGGCAGCTACCTGGAGCTGTGTCCTTAGGACACAGCCTGTTGGTGACACAGCGGGGAGGCAGTGAAGGAAATATGTGCCCTGACTTCTCTCTCCTGTCATCCATCTCTGCCAGTGCTGTCCACTGAAAGAACTTGACAAGGAGTCATCTATACTTCTAGCACCCAGAGGAGGCTGGAGGAAGACTAAGGATGGAGAAGGAAGACCTCCAGCCTAGGATGTATCAATCTGGGTCTGGTCCAGAAAAGAGACTCTGCATGTTAGGTATAAAAATTTGAATGTAGATTTAGGGGCTCATGTAGGGGTTGGAAGAGCTAGAGACGGTGGTGAGGGTACAGGTTAGGGATGCCACCCAAAAGGTCAGAGGAGCTGACACGGAATGCCTAGGCCCAAAGCTTCCAAAGCTGGCATAGAAGCTGCAGCAGAAAATTCTCAAGAATTTTTGAGAGGGTCCCATCACTCACCCCAGTTTACAGTGGCAAAGTATTCCCAAAAGCTTAATTGGAAGCTTCTGCAAATCTCATCTGTCCAGGTGTCTGGTTTCCACAACCTCCAGGGAAGTAGTGTTTCCTTCCAGTTTCTCCCACATCCCCATCTAGGGGTCTTTCCTGGAACTAGGCCCCCTTGGCTTTTCTGCAGACGGAGCCTCCCATCCCCTGTCAGTGGAAGGGAGGGCAGGCAGGGAGGATGGCCAGGCTTGGTCGTTAGGGTTCCATGAACTGGATCCTCTTGGGTTTAATGTCTGGTGCAGCAGGGTAAGCAGGGGACCCAGGGTCCAGCCACTCAGCATACAGATGGTGACACTGTCCCCCTGATTGCAGCTCTGAGCCTCACCTGGATTTTGCTCAGCCAGGGGGTTTCCTTCCTGAGGTCTGGGGCAGACTGCTCTGTGATGGTTTCTTGCTAAGCCTGTTACCCCACCAGGGCTGCTCTTTGAACCCCAATACTGCCTTGAATTGCCTAGTCCTGTGATGTTTCCTTTCCTGTTCTCCTTGTCCTTATGGGTGGATTCCCTCTCTATTCCTTTATCATCATTTTACTGGGATTTGAGAGGGAAAGATGGTTACACAAGTAGCCAGTGTGCCAGGATTAACTAGAAGTGTGTATTTCTTAAGACTTTGCTACAAATTGTCAAATTAGATGCTCACTTTTAAGTCTTGCAGTAATGATTTTTAAATTTTAAGTTAAAAACATTTGTTCAATTATAGTTATTATTTATTCTAAGATACTCAAATAAGGAAAATGTGAAATAATATAGGTATAACAACCTTTATTATTTTTTAAAGATTTGTTTATTTATTTAGAGAACACGAGCAGGGGGAGGGGCAGAGGGAGAGGGAGCGAGAGAATCCCAAGCAGACTCTGAGCTGAGCTCGGGGCCTGATGTGGGGCTTGATCTCACGACCCTGAGATCATGATCTGAGTCGAAATCAAGAGTTGGACGCTTCACCTACTGAGCCATCCAGGCACCCCTAACAACCTTTAAAAGCAACCTTTTCCACTACTAAAATTATGCTCATTAAAGAAAGTGTGGAACACTGCCAGACACAATCCTAAGCACTTTGTAAACATTAGCCCCTGTAGCTTCATGCTAACCCATTTTACAGAGGAGGAACCTGAGGTACAGAGAGGTTCAGAAACTTCCCAAGACTGCAGACCTGCTAATCCTGGGTAAAGCCTAAATTGTTCAGGCCCAGGCCAGTGGCTGCACCCCCTCCTCTCTTGGCTCAGAAAATAGACGGAAAAAGGATCAGCTACAGCCCTATGGCGTCAAGATGACCTTTTAACCTTTTGGAGTATTTGCTTCCAAAGTTGTTAATGTACTTTCTAAGTTAGAAGACAATTGTAAGTCTAGGGTCTGGGTAAATATGTACTCTGTGTTTTATCACTCAGTATTATGTCATGAGCTTATATGTATATAAATTTTATTGCAAGCAAAACACTCACAAGGACCCATTTAAATTTTATATTAAGGCCATTGGAAGGCAGCTATGCTTACCACTATACCACCAACGCTTATATTAAGGCCATTGAATAGCAATTCTAAAGCATGAAACAAGTAGGGTTGCTTTGTTCAACTTCAGACGACTCCATAGTTTCTATTGGAATCAGACACAGCTGACTTCACATTGCCAGGCCTGCTTCTGTCTCCTGCTAAGGGACGTAGGGCATGACATTCAGCCTCTCTGAACTTGAGTCTCCTCACTTGTAAAATGGGGATAGTGACATCTTACATGGTTGTCCTCAGAATTTAAAAGAAGAAAGAAGAGTGTCACAGCTCCCTGCTCCTCCATAAATGGTAGGGATTGTTATCTTAAGATCACTGCTCGATGCCCAGAGACATTTTCCAAAAGATAGGTAACACACTGGATTTTTATGTAAGGTTGAACATTTTTGCTCCTTTATCTGGGCACTGAGAAAAGATCTAGTCTCTATCTGATAGGCTACTTGTGTGGTGTTTACAGTTAGGAGAGACTGATGTATATATAAAACTTTTCAGAAAATGTTATTATGAACACACGCCAAAGTTTCAAGATTCCCTCTTGGCCAGGACATTTTCTGGGAAGTGATTGGTTACATGATCATCGTTAGACTGGACACAAGGAAAAATAATGTCGCAGGCTAAAGAATGTCGCTAGACCTCTGACCTGAGGCCAGCCAAAGAAGGTGGGTGGGCGGGGAGGTAGCTAGTTTCACCTAAAAGAGTTTAATCTCATTAAAGAGTATCAGAGAAGTCCTTAAGCATTTTTATTAGGAATTCTAATTTTCTCCCAGAAGGTTATGAAACACATTCTCAAAAAGTTTTTTTCCAGACAGGTTTAATATTTCACAGTCGAATTTATGAAAAAAAGAAAAGGCAATTTGGGAATCCTCTAAGAAAAAAGTCCTGCCTCCCCAAGGTTCTCAATTTCCATCTTTAGAGCATAAAAAAGGACTTAACCAGCTCAAAAAAAAAAAATACAATTATAGTATATGGAAATCGTCGTGTATCTTAGTATCATTACACATTTAGAAAATCTCTGAAGGAATATTCCAACAGAAGTTAACTGTGATCCTCAACTTATCTCTGCAATAATTGACAGCTGCGAAATTATAGAAGATTTTCACCTTCTACAGTGTATCTTTGTTTTATTTAAAACATTTTTTTTAATAATGAGCACGTATTTTGTAATGATAAACACCAAATCGGTTTTGCCAGCTCAGAGGTGTGGTCACTGGTAACTCCCCTGAGCCCTTTTTCATGACGAAGCATCAACCAGTTCATCAGACGAGCAAACCGCTCATCTGGGCTCCAGGGAGCTGAGGTTCTCACCCTTGAGCTACATCAGAATCCCCTGGAGGGCTGGTTCCATTGCAGATCACTGGGGCGCACCCCCAGAGCTCCTGAGTCAGAAGGTCTGGGATGGGGTCCACAATACGCGTCCCTAACGAGTTCCCACGTGCTGTTGCAGCTGCCGCTGCCAGTCTGGGGACCACACTTTAGGAACTGCTGTGGTCCAGGAAGGACAATTTCCACAGGGGAATCAAAGCCAAACAAGGAGGAACTTCACTCACTTCCCACTCTTGCCTCTGGCTGGCCTGTAATTATTTTTGAGAAGAGGAACTTGATTTGACTGACTTTATTTAATAAGAAGTTGTGCCATATCTTCTTAAATGAGCGCTTGGTTTAGAGACTAAGTACCTGTGGCCTCTGGGGCTTGAGGACCTGTCTGGGGGGGTGGCTGTGTGCACTGGGGGTTTCACAACCTGACGGGTGGCTATGGCTCATTACCCTCAGCCCAGGCCACTGGCTGTGCTTTCTTGGAACCCTGAAGGGATGACATTGATGGTGATGGGGGAGTGATTATTGCAATACTGAGGTCCTGTGTGGGAAGCAGTGTGTGGGCTGTTATGGCAGTAAGCAGAACAGGGAAAACATCCTTACTAGGCCCCATACTACCCACCGATTATAAATAGAGTCACTCTCTTTTTTTATGGTGGTAAAATATACATAACATAAAATTTACCATGGTAATCATTTTTAAATGTATAGTCCAGTGGTATTAAATATATTCCCATTGTTCCATTCATCTCCAGAACTTTCTCATCTTGCCAAACTGAAACTCTGTACCCATTGTCATTCTTTCTTAAATATCTAACAGCCTTTGTTGAGATAGAATTCACATGCCATACAGTCCACCCATTTTATAGTATATAATACAATGGTTTTTAAGTGTATTCGTAGAGTTGTGCAACTGTCACTGCAATACATTTTTAAACACTTTTGTCACCCCTAAAAGCAAGCTTGTACCCAACAGCTGTCCCTCCCCAATTCCCCCAGCCCCTCATCTACTTTCTGTCTCTACAGATTTGACTGTTCTGGGTGTTTCAGCTAAATGGAATCATATGAAATGTGTCCTTTATAGCTGGCTTCTTTCACGTAGCATCATGTTTTCAGGGATCATCCATATGGTAGCACGGATACACTTTATTCCCTTTTCCATTCACTCCTTTTTTTTTTTAAAGATTTTATTTATTTATTCATGAGAGACGGGGGGGGGGAGAGAGAGAGAGAGAGAGAGAGAGAGAAGCAGGCTCCCAAGGAGCAGGGAGCCCGATGCGGGACTCGATCCCAGGACCCTGGGATCATGACCTGAGCCGAAGGCAGACGCTTAACCATCTGAGCCACCCAGGCGCCCTTCATTCACTCTTAATAAGATTCAAATGTGAACTCATTATCTCCTCCCTGCCTGCAATGAGTTCCTTCTCCACTTGGTTGATGCTTGCAGCTACTCAGCTTCCAAACCAGCCAACAAAATATTTCTTTCAAATCCTCCATCCATGCTCCCTACCCTCTCCCTCCATCTACTGCCTCACCAGATCTGACAAATGTAGTTCAGACATGACTCTAGAATGCTAACCTCTCCACTTTGTCAGTGTCAATGCCATTGTATTTCTTGCCTTTAATGTCGCGGGCCTGTCCAAGGCCTCCCACCTGTAGCCTCTCCATCCTCTGGTCCCGCTTCTTTGGGCTCTCCAGTTACCTTCCTAAAATCAGTCTACTTAGAAACCTGTGCTCCTACCCATTGCTTCAGGGCCTGGCACAGAGACCACTTCAAACTGGATGTTCGGTTGCTCTCCTGCCCCTTCCACACAAGCTCCCTTGCAACATCATCTGTTTCCCACAATCGGAGCATTCTCACCTGTTCCTCCTTCTGTCTCGAATGCCAGCAAACATCTGTGCCTCCTGGAGACCCTACTCCAATGGAAGCCAAGTCTGTGATGGAGCCCCTGGGCTTCTCCTGAAAGCTCAGGGAAAAGAGAAATCACTTTTGTAAGGCAATCCCTATTTTTCTTTTCTTTTTAAAAAAGATTTTATTTAGGGGCACCTGGGTGGCTCCGTTGGTTAAGCGACTGCCTTCGGCTCAGGTCATGATCCCAGGGTCCTGGGATCGAGCCCCTCATCGGGCTCCCTGCTCCGCGGGAAGCCTGCTTCTCCCTCTCCCACTCCCCCTGCTTGGGTTCCCTCTCTCGCTGTCTCTCTCTCTCTCTCTGTCAATTAAATAAATAAATAAAATCTTTAAAAAGAAATAATAAATAAAAAAATAAAAAGATTTATTTGAGAGTGAGAGTGTGTGAGAGCATACGCTTGGGGCAAGGGGCAGAGGGGGGAGGAGAGGGAGAGGAAGAGAGTCTCAAGCAGATGTTGTGCTGAGCGCGGAGCCCCACCTGGGGCTCTCGATCTTACCACCTTGAGATCATGACCTGAGCTGAAACCAAGAGTTGGACAAGATATAAGCCACCCAGGCACCCCTAGCAGTTCCTACTTTGAAATCTTCATTATTGTTAAGATCAAAAGCTCTCAATCATCAATCAACTCACATTTTTAAAAACTGGCCTGTTGGGGTGGTTTATTCCTATGTTAAATGCCAATTATTCTATTTAAAGTTGTTCATATTTATTAAATGCATATTTCACACATATGATCTTAATGTCTACTGTTTTTGGAACATTTTGGAATATCACTTCATTTTTTGTAATAATATCCTTTACACGTGACCCCTTATAATGGGGGGACGGGTAGAATGGATAGAAAACAGTACAAACTATATTTCTTGTTAATCTCCTAGGACTATTTTACCAGTTTACAATTTTCTTAGATAAAGCACTACTTTGAAAAAGGATGGGAAAATGTTTGAGGCAAGTTAGTCTACACTCTGGGGCTCTTTTTGTGTGTTTTAGGTGCAAGTTCCTGTGATCGATCAACTGGGAAGTCAAGTACTCAGGCAGCCTTTGGATTTTGAAACATTAACACCCTATTCCAGTTTTATAGCCTTGTGGGAGGGCCCATTTCACCTTTTAGTGACTTCCTTTGTGTTTTCCTTTGCAAAGCAAGGCTTTCCTACAAACCTTGTAAAGATAATCATAGTTCAGCTGTCTTATAAACGACCTGCTTCTTTGATTTGATTAGTTTTCATCTCCATAGAGCTGGTAAAACCAGTTCTCTTGGATTTGTCGCAAAGGATTCACTGAAAAAGATAAAAGGAGAAGTGAGTGGGTCATTCCAAGAGTGGTTATCAAGCCAGATCAACTGCAACAGAGCAGGATGTTATTTCCATGGCTTTATGATGTGATCCGCACACATTACCTTGAACCCAGCATGCACGATGCAAAGGAAGAAGGGAAAAGCCTGCCTCAAAACCGTCAGTGGCAAGTTTTGACTGCTTGCTTAGACTGCTGTCTGCCAGGGTTTCTCCTTCACTTACATGCCCACTAATTTGAAAATTTGAGGTGGATCGTGCCTGCCTCAATTATTACTATGGTGTTCTGATGGCAATTTTCCCTTTCCCTCATTTCTTCTACATTTACAAATTGGAATTCCTCTGTAGGGAAGACTTGTCCCCTCTCCCTGACTTATTTACTTAGCTATTTATGTATACCCCTATAGACTTAAAGACATAACTTTTATGATATCTTTGGGTTATAATCCAATAGAATCGTTACTTGTTGCTTGAATTGTCCCAGCTTTGGTCTTTGGGAGCTCTTTCAGGTTGGCTCCTGGGCCCTTTTGATTTGCACCATCATTTTTATTGGGCACTTTCCTTACTTTCTGGCACCGTGAGGTTTTCTGTTTCTCCATAAAGCTCATCAGAAGCACCAGATAAGGACTGTCTTTTGTAAAGCACTCTGTATGTAATTTCTATTAATGTAAGATGCTATTAAAGGTTATCAGAGCAAAGTATCATTCATTACATGTAAAGTACAGATGTCAAGTCCAAGTACTCGAGAGCAAGCACGACAAGCTGTAAGAGCTACATAGGCAGAAGCTCAACTGCCTTACATTTTTATCCAAAATGTTACCACCCCCAGTAACACCAAAGGGCCTCTTAAGTCATGTGGTATCATTTTAAGTGTCACACCTCAGCTACTCTCCATTCCCAAAATGCATCATCCATTCTGGTTGAAATGGGAGTTCAGTGGGACAAAGCTGTGGTATCAAATACAACTGTATTGATTTAGCAATATTCATGAGATGGATTCACATTATTTGAAATATTGCACTAACTATTCTGTTAAACAACACTCCTTTAAGAGGGAGGAAGGATGAGGAATTACACATCTATTCTTGTCAGTAGCTGGATTTGAATTTTGACATTAACTACCCCTGTGCTGGTCACCAAAACTTTCTCAAAGGAAAAATAAAAGGACAATAGGAACCATTCAGGAGAACCAAATTGTGTGTGTGTGTGTGTGTGTGTGTGTGTGTAAGAATATCCATTTTTGTAATTTAGAGAAACTTAAAGTGAAAAAACTCTACAGTGTTTGAGTAGAATTCATACCATTTAGTTTACTTAAGGCAATAGAATTAGGGTACAGCTCAGGATTTTCAAAAATGTTAAGTCTTGCTATCAGTCTTTTTTTTTGTGATAAAATGACAGATTTATCGGGGCACCTGGTGGCCCAGTCAGTTGAGCATTGGACTCGAGTTTGGCTCAGGTCATGATCTCAGGGTCTTGGGCTGGAGCCCTGCGCGTGGGTCTCTGCGCTCAGTGGGAAGTCAGCTGGAGATTCTTTCTCTCCCTCTGCCCCTCTCCCCTTCAAATAAATAAATCAATAAATCTTTTTTAAAAATGACAAATTTAGGGGTACCTGGGTGGCTCAGTCGTTAAGTGTCTGCCTTCAGCTCAGGTCATGATCCCGGGGTCCTGGGATCGAGCCCCGCATCGGGCTGCCTGCTCCACGGGAAGCCTGCTTCTCCCTCTCCCACTCCCCCTGCTTGTGTTCCCTCTCTCACTGTGTCTCTCTCTGTCAAATAAATAAAATCTTTTTTAAAAAAAATGACAAATTTACCCATGCAGGAAGCATACCCAGATCAAGGAGTAGGGACACAGTTCTCTGATTCGGGAAGGGAAGGTATGACTTGAAACAGACCAGAGCCAAAACAAGACAGACATAAAAGTTCGGGTCGTCTGTCTTTACCTGTGCAAAGCTGGGGGGAAAATGTAAACAAGAAGACTGTCTTCCCCATGTAGGATAGAGAGATGAATAAGAATAAGCAGGACTGGGGCGCCTGGGTGGCTCAGTCGTTGAGCGTCTGCCCTCGGCTCAGGTCATGATCCCAGGGTCCTGGGATCGAGCCCCCATCGGGCTCCCTGCTCGGCGGGAAGCCTGCTTCTCCCTCTCCCACTCCCCCTGCTTGTGTTCCCTCTCTCGCTGTGTCTCTCTCTGTCAAATAAATAAATAAAATCTTAAAAAAAAAAGAATAAGCAGGACCACGAGACAAGCTGATTTTTTTTTTTTTTTGAGGCCTATAGAATTCAGCCACGTTTGCTGGTTTAGGTGTATTGGTCTCTGCAACATCCAGGTAAGCCATGGTGGGTATCACTGACGCTGTTCAAAGACTTCGGTCCCAATGCTCTGAGAATGCATGGGCAGCCAGCAGAGAATCCTCAGCACCGAGATGCTAGCCCACCACAAGTCCAGCTCAGCTATTTCTGTGTTGAAACACGCCCAGTCATTTTCAGGGCCCCGAGTCTTCTTGGGAGAGGGATAAGGTAGCCCAGTGACTGTGGCCTTAGCAAAAAGAGTTACCTCTGGAATTGCAGACCCCAGACTAGTTCTTCTGGGTGGAGTTCAAGAAAAAAAAAAGTCCTAGTAATAGTGGGCCTTAGCCAGGCTCCATAGAGTTTCAGTGTTTGTCAGCTCTAAGATCCTATCACAAGGCTTCATCTCTCTGATATGCCAAGGCATGTAATGAGTGAGGCACCATGGATCCTGGAGCAGGTATAATGAGTATTCATCTGTGCCTCCAACACTTCAAATTCTTAATTTCCATGTTCTTTAACCCCTTCCTTAGGAGTCTGCCATTGCTGTCACTACTACCTTCTCTGTAGCTCCATGGATGGGTCTTCGCCCCCTTGATTAGTCTCTTGTTTAGATTGCTCTGACACACAAGAAAAGTATTTAGAAAGTTGATGTTACTGATCTCTTGTTGATAAGACCCTGACTATGAGAGTTTTTTTTTTAAAGCTAATGAAACAATTATAAGAAAATCTTTCTGCAGAAATCTCAGCATGTAACCTATTTACCAAAGTTGCCCCAACATCATGGGTGAGGTATGAACACAGCCCTATATATAGGGGAGGGGGTCAGCTTTTATTTGTCACCTCTGGGTCCACTAACCTTCAGCCTCCTCCGTTTTTCAGGGGCCAGTGATTTGATTTAATTGTTTTATTTTCTCTCTTTTTGAATGTTTCCCATCTATTTCACTATCTCTTCCTACCACCAGATGGTGGAAAGGGAAAAGGAAATAAACGGATGGTAAATGAATGTGGTGCTGGCTGGCAGAGTACGGCAAAAGGTGTAGTGGTGAATGGACCCAAAAAGGAGCTTGTGAGTTACCTATGTTACCTATGAATTCCCTGTTTTAATTTCAGCGCCGATTCAAAGGTCGGCTGCCTAGGTCTGTTGGGGGGGGGCAATGTAGCACAACACCTTGCTGGGGAGGGAGTCAGCCCTTGCCTTAGGAGATTCTTGGGAACATCAGAGCCTGGGAACACAGCTGAGCAACCCAACTCCACCTGGCCCAGGCCCGGGGTGCGGGGTTAGGGGTCCCTGCGAGGGTCGGTGCGGGGCGATGTGCCCCACCAGCCCCACTGCGTCCTTCTCTTTCTGAATCTCTCCGCCGCCTCCTGTAAGCCGAACTCGCACTTGGCTGGCCTTTCCCACGCTGCACTGAATGGATGTAGCATTTCTCTCCCTCCATAGGGACCCTTTCTCCTGCCTTCCCAACAGACCGCTCTGTGAAAGCTTATTTTGGGTTGCCTTGATCCTCGATCCCGGAGTTACCTGCCATCACCCACAGCAGGTGTTCATTCCCTCACCTACCTATGGTCTCCCCACCGCCAGCCCGCCCTCCATCTCTCGTCGCACTCAGTGGGTCTGCCGCTTCCACCTCCTTTCCCACGTGCCCCTCCACTCGGACGCCCCCTCCCCCACGACCCCCGCTCCGGTCTCGAGGAGTCTCGCGGCATTTCCCGGGGCGTGAGCCGAGCCGCCGCGGGTGTGGGGCGGCCTCGCAGAGCTGGGTCCCTCCCCAGCAGGAGGTGAAGGGGGGCGCCCGAGCGCTGTAGCCGCAGGGACTCTCCGGGCGCCGGCCCCGCCCCTCTCCGGCCCCGCCCCTCGCTGGCCCCGCCCCCGCCTCGGCGGCCGCGCGTCCCCGGCAGGCTAAGCCGCAGGAGCATCGCGGCGGCGGCGGCGGCGGCGGCGGCGAGGGGGGAGAGCGGGCTGCGCGGCCGCGGCTGCCGGGCGCTGGGCTGGGCGGTGCTTCTTCTTCTTCTTTTTTTTTTTTTTCGCAATTTCCACTCGCGGGGAGCAGGAAACCCGGCTCAGCCGGGCGCAGCGGGCCGCGATGCAGCAGCAGCAGCAGCAGCAGGAATCACCACGGGGCAGCAGCGGCAGCAGCAGCGGAGGCAGCAGCGGGCGGCGCTGAGCGGCCGCGGCCGCCGCTACTGAGGAGAAAGCCGGCCCAGCCGCCGCCGCGTCCCGACCCCTGCGCCCCGATCCCGGCGCCCGGATCCCGGCGCCCGACGCCCGCCTCCGCCAACTTCCACGCTGCCTCGGCGGCCCGGCCTGGCTCGACGCCAATGGGTGAGTAGGGGACTGCCTGCGCCCCAGCGCCCGGGTGTCCACCTCAGTCTGCGGGCGGCGCGCCTGTCCCGGGACCGCGGAGTCGGGAGGACGCTCCGGGGACAGGGCCCTGGCGGGTGACATAGCGGTGGGCACCCTGCCTGCCTCGCGCACCCCCATTCACTCCCACTCGCGTCCCTGCTGAGCCCGCGCGGCCCCGACGGGAACCCCGTGGGGGCCTGGGCGGAGGATCGCGGGCCGGCCCGGGGCGGCTGAGGCTGAGGGATGCAGGGGGTGTGGTTGGCTCTTCGGGTGGGCGGGGAGAGTTTTGTCTTGGCCATTTTCTCGCCCCAGCGCGCCCTCCTCTGCGCTGAGGACGTGGGTATTGGGAGCTGGTGGGCTCCGGCCCAGCGCGGGGTTCGCGGTGTCTGTCTTCCTGGCCCCGCGGTGGGGGAAGCCAGAATCTCGGGGTCTCGGGGCGGCCAGGGGCCGGGTTGCCTTTGCTGGGGGCCGACGTGGGGGGGGGGCGGTGCGGGAAACGCCCCAGTACCCGGCCTGGCGTGCCATCCTCGGGTCCTGAGCGCCAGACGCGTCTCTCTTGGAGCCCCTCTTCCTCCGGCCCTGACCCCCTCTCTACCTGCCTGCCTTCTCTCAGTCGGACGAGCTCTCCGCTCCGTGATGCTCAAAGGCCACTTCCTACATCCTCTAAGTCTGAAGGCTGGGGGAACTGGAGCCGGTGATCCAGTCCTCGATTGACAAGTAGGAAACCAACCGTTCGGTCTCCTGGGTCCCATCTGGTATAGACTCTGGCATATTGGAGCCACCTTGCCCAGAGGATGTGGCACTTCATTGGGCAAAGGACTTGTGATTGCCTGGGCTAGTAATCGTGTGGCCCACCCAGTTAATGTTCTTGCTGGAAGCTAGTCTCTGTCTTTCATGCCTTTGGCAGATTATTTTTGGGTGTTTCTAGGCCAGGCAGAGGAAGGCTGTAGATCATAATAAATCATAATAAAATGAGACCTTTCTGTGTTCAGGTAATAGGATTTGAGTAGGTGAGTCCAACAATGATAGGCAAACAGTCATAGGATGCTCCTGAAGACGGATGCACTGGGAAAGAGGAGGTTTAACCCAATCAGCTGTTGACAGGCAGTTAAAATCCCATTTGTGGTCATTTGCCAAAATGGTTTTCCTTTTCTAAAGTGGTGGCAATTTGATGGCCTCTCGGCTTCAGTGTCACTTTTTTCTCAGTGCCCTTCTCTGGTCCCTGCACTATCTGCAGTCTAAATTAGTTTCTCTGTTACCCTTTCTCCTATTGCACCTTTAAAAAAATAGCGGTATTACATATTTATTTGAGTTTAACATTTATCTCCCCTACTGTAAGCTCTATAACCGTAAGGACAGAACTGTGTTGGTACCATTTTGCTCAGCACTGTTTTCTTTGGTGCCTGGTGTGGAGCAGGCCCTAAATAAATATTTATTGAATGAATGAATGAATGAATGAATGGGTATGAAACCCTCCTACCTGGTGGAAGACAAAACACTTTGCTCAACACTCTTGTTTTGCTTTGGCACCTAGTAAGATGATTTAGTTTATTAACAGAAATATATACTTTAAACATTAATGATCACTTTAGTAACAGGTTGGTTTTTCCTGAGGTAACCAAAAATGATATTTTGATCACCTTTTCTTTTTTTTTTTTTTTTTGTGGGTCCTGAGAGGGTTGCACAAAAAAAGAAGTTAGATACAAATGTCTTCTGTGGTCTTCTGTATCTCAGAGGGAAGAGGAGTCCAGTTTAAGAAGAAACAGACCTGTTTATTATTCAAGCCTGAACTGTTTTCATTATCCAGAGCCTCCTAAGAAAATTAGAGACTGCTTCTGCATTTTATAGTCCTTTCAAGCTTAATATTTTTTTACTGTAACCATTACAAGACAGAGAGGGTGCAGAAACTGATTTTCATTTATTTCAGGTATTAATACTTAGAGGCAATTGATTAAAATGAATGCTGTCATTTAATTCATTAAAATGTTTATAGTGGGACTTAAGATGTCTGTAGTAGTTTATGGCTAAAGATCACCTGCTATTTTCTTTTTCTTTTTTTTTAGAGAGGGAGGGGGAGGGGCAAAGGGAGTGGGGGAGAGAGAATCTTAAGCAGGTTTGATCCCACCATCTGAGATCATGACATGAGCCAAAATCAAGAGTCAGACACTTAACCGACTGAGCCACCCAGGCGCCCCAAAGAATTGTTTGTTTTTTTTAAAGATTTTATTTTTAAGTAATCTTTACACCCAAGGTGGGGCTTAAAGTCACATCCCTGAGATCAAGAGTCTCATGCCCCACCGACTGATCCAGCCAGGCACCCCCCACACCTGTTATTTTCTAAAGCATCTTCAGCAGTGTATTTGTGGTGACGTACAGGTATTTAACAACTGATTCTGTACGTCTTCTGATGGAGCCACCCAATAGTGCTGTTTCTGAAGCGGGTGTGTGTACACACACAGGCACAGCCCCCTTCCCCAATCCCCCAAGTCTCCTTGGTTTTCAAAAGATTTCTCCAGTGTATCAGTTTGATACACTTGCATTCTTACCTGGCCTGGTAATGATTTTTCTGTTGATGGCTAACGCAGTGAAATTATATAGTCTTTAATCTGAAAACTAACTGAAGAGCATTAAATCCCTAACTCTGAAATGAAGCCAGTTAGTTGCAAAATGGCCTCTTGCAAAAGCCCACTCAGAATGTGCCCTCAGAGCTTGCAGGCAGTTGCCTGCAGTGCCAGATAGAGGGAAAGCCTCTTGTCATTACAATCGCACAAATATTAACGATCCAAATTTGTGAATAGTGGAGGATTTGCAAGCCCAGCAAATGATTTAATTTGTTTAGAAAATTCCAGGGTAACAAGAAAGTTTGGACTGTTTTTAGCAATGTATTTTTTGGTGGGAGATTGCTTTATGCTAAACTAAAGCTAGAATGAATGTAATGTGTTGGTCTCCACAAACAGTCTAAAGTTAGAAATGGAAGGACTCTACCTTTATCACTCATGACCTTTACTTTGTCCCCTTGTACCCATCACAGCACAGGCAAAACCTCGCTTCCTCCCTGGTTGCACAGACCTTTGGTTCTTGTTGCATTCCTGACATTCTCTCATCAGTTCTTGTATTTGAAATTGTTTTAAAGTAGATTGCATACAGTGGTCAGTATTCCTCCATTCATCCAACTCTCCATGCAGTATTTATTGATCTCCTACTTTGTGCCAGGCATTGTGCACGGGCTTGCCAGCGTGGCTTTTGCAGCTGGTGGGAGAAGAAGGCCCGAATGCAGTACTCAAGACAAGAGGTGATTCGAAGCCCTGCTAGGTCTCACGAAAGGAGATTAGAGAGGGGCAATGTGATTTAAGCTACAGAGGGGTGAGGACAATGTCTTTGAGGAGATTGTGTTTGAACTGAAATCTGAAATCTGAAAATTGGTAGGAGTCATCACTGCCCTCCCACCTCCAGGACCACACCTGGCGTGGAACAGGCGGTTCTCCTCTCGTGACAGAGACGGACCACAGGGAGCCGTGTGGGACAGGACCATGCGGAGGACTGTGCCTGTGGCAGGGGCTTTAGGGGAGCGTTTAAGGAAGCTGGGTGTTGCTCTGGATTGGATGCTGGCCGGAAGCGAGGTAATTCCAAGATGGGGGGGGGGGCGGTCCTCGTCAGTCTTACCTAGAAGCAGGAAAGACCAGAGGCTGTGATTGGTAACGAAGCAGCAGTCCCTCCTATTAGCCGGGATGCGGGGATGTGTGGGGCCGTTTGTAATTTGGACAAGGTTCACTTGTTCTCCGTGTTCAGCCAGGATTACAGAGTGGTCTTGTTTTTGTCTTGTCCCATGCTGGCCACAGAGTGGCCTTGTCTGATGCTGGTGTCCTGGGGAATTGTTTGTTCACTGGAGGAGACTGCCTGGCCCGCTCCTGGATGGCAGGGGCTGCTTTTCTGAGCTAACTAAGTGATAAAGGGGGGGCAGCGACTAGGAGGTGGGGGAGGACAGTGGCTTTCTAGGTATATTTTGTGGCTCCTTCATTAATATGGGCCAGCTCTAGTCTGCCAGCTCTGCAACATGAAGCACAATAGACAACTGAAATGCCGGCGCGGGGCAAGAGAGACAGCGCAAGCTGCTGAGAACCAAGAAGTCAAGGTGGCTGTTCATGGGAAAGATGCGGGGCAGGAAAATACTTGAATCTCTTCAGTGTGAGAGGAGAGTCGAATACAGTGGTTCTCAGAGTGTGGTCCCTCAGCCAGCAGCATCAGCCTCCCTGGGATCTTGTTAGAGACACACATTCCCTGGCCTCAATTCTACCTACTGAATGAGGAAGGGGGAAGGCGTGGAGCCTAGCAATTTGTGTTTTAAGGAGCCCTCCAGGTGGTTCTGATGCACAAAGTCGAGTGTAGAACCCCCTTGCCTGGCGGGTGAGAAAGCTGAGGTTCAGAGTAGGTGGGTCCCTGAAGAGTACATGGGCACTCGGGTCAAATATAAGCTGTTGTTATAAGTGACACATGGCCTTAGAGAAGGAGAAGAATGTGCTCCTAGTTCAGGACAGACGTCTTATGGAGTCACTGGAATGGTACAGTGTTGATTCTTCCATGAATCTCATCCATGCCGGCCGTCCAGCACCTGGGCATTAGTGACACAAGCAGGCCCATCTCAGCATTACTTGGACTTGTACCAGAGTATCACGTAGGTCTTTGCCGTTGTCCTTCTTTTCCCTCCATCGTCTTTAGAAGGGACATTCACATACATTGTTAGCATGGTAGGTTTTTTGGTATTTGTTCTTGGTGTTTTGTACCTGGTACCTGCATTAGCTTCTGATTGCCGCTGTAATAAATTACCAAAAACTTGGCACCCTGAAATGCCATATGTTTATTATCTCTAAAGTGCTGGAGATCAGACGTCCAACACAGGTCTCCCTGGGCTAAGATCAAGATGTGGGCAGGGCTGCATTCCTTCTGGAGGCTCTAGGGGAGAATCCCTTTCCTTGCTTTTTCCAGTTTCCAGAGTCCTCTGCATTCCTTGGCTCATGGCCCACTTCCGTCTTCCAAGCCAGCAATGGCCGCTCAGGTCTCTTTCACCATAGCATGTCACTCTGCTACTGACCCTTCTGCTTCTCTCCCGTGCTTGCGGAGGGCAGGAAATGCATCTTTTTGGTCATCATGTCCCTGTGCTGGCACGTGGGAAGCCCCAAATTAAAATTGGTTGAGTTAATTGTTACCCCTAACCTTCGAGCTAACTTCACCCAGGTGTGTCTTCGACACTGTCAACAGAGCATGCGCCCCACTGAGCTCAGCGTTTCTTGTCCGCAGTGTCTGTACCCTGAGGGGGATCACCACCTTTCCCGTCACTTCCATAGCTGTTCTGCTGTTTGCCTTGCCTCTCCATTCCCTCTCCCCTTTCTCAGCTCTTTCCAGGGTGCAGTCAAGCCCCAAATGTTTCTGGAATCAACCCCATGTCACCACCCATCTGCGGATGCTTTAGAACCTGAGCACCTTAGCCAAGCCTTCGGGAAGCTCGGCAGCCACCCCGGCCTTGGTTTGTTCCGAGCTTGTTCAGGCCTCTGAGGCTTTTGCCCACATAGTTTCCTTCACGGGGAAGGGATTCCTCTCTCTTCTCTGCCTTCTGGTCTCTCTGTGTGAGTTTCCTCTTGCTGCGGTGCCAAAATACTACAAACCCAGTGGCTTGAAGCAGCATAAATGTGTGATCTTACACTTCTGGAGGTAAGAGGTCCAAAATGGGCCTTACTGGATTGACATTAAGGTGTCAGCAGGGCTGCGTTCCTTCTGGAGGCTGTAGGGGAGAATCCATTTCCTTGCCTTCTCTAGCTTCTGGCTAGAGATTCTAGCCCACATTCCTTGGCTTGTGGCCACATCACTCTAACCTCTCCTTCTGTCCTCACACCCGCTCTCTTACTCTGAACCTCCTGCCTTCCCTTTCTAAAGACCGTTGTGTTGTATTGGGCCTGCCTGGATAATTCAGGCTATCCTCCCCATCTCAAGCCCCTTAACTTAATCAACCTGCCAAGTCCTGTTTGCCACTGAAGGTAACATATTCACAGGTTCTGGGGATTCAGATGTGGACATCTTTGGGGGGGGCTGTTACACAGCCTGCCGCACCCCTTGTTCATCTTTTGAGTCCTGCTCCAAAGGTTGCTATAGAACACGTCATCTTGTATGAAGTCTGTTCATCTCTGACAGGGTGTCCCCAACACCATTGCCCTGGCTCATTGCCTGGCATACACTAAGTGCCATATGTCACTGAATGAATGAATGAATGAGTAACCCTTTCACCCAAGTATGGTTACTACTTGAAATTCTCAGAGGCTATTGGCTGCCAGGAGTGTGTGTGCAATTCTGTGAGGTCCCCTGGGCGCGGCGTGTTTGCTGACAGTTCACGGCGGCCTGCACTGCAGTGGGCGAGAAGGCTGACACCACATGTGACATGGCTTCGACAAAGAACTGCAGGGTCAAGATAGAAAATTTGCCCTGGCAGTGGTTCTCAACCGAGGGCGATTTTGCCCCACAGGGGGACATTTGGCAATGTCTGGAGACACTTGGTTGTCATAGCTGGTGGGGGGAGGACAGTCTATTGGCATCTGGGGGCCGGGGGCCGGGGGCCAGGGCCACTGCCACGTATCCTACAGTGTACAGGACAGCCCCCCAGCAGTCGTCCGCCCCCCAAAGTTGGGGAGGCCTGCCCTGAGTGTTACACAGATGGTTGAAGCACCATTTCCTTTCTTCATCAGCAGCTGCTCTGGACACAAGGTCTCCTCTGTAGCCACAGCCTTTGTTTTATGAATAAACCAAGGTCACTGCAAAGCAGGGCTCTTTATCATTCTTTCACCGTGTCGTTCTTTGAGTAGAAAGTGTCTTAACACAGCTCATGTGCCTTTTCTGTCAATACCTGGTCGCCAAGTTGTAAACTTATTTCTCCCGCGTTTGGCTCCCCTGATGTTCTGCCTTCCTAGTGGGATGTGCTTATGTGCCGAGTGGCAGATGGTGGGTCCTTCTGCCACTCACACATCGGTCCCTGCAACTGAAGCTCTGGAAAGGGCCTTGGCAGTCAGGGCAGCCCACAGCATCAGATGATGACACTGAGACTCTGATAGGCAAAGTGACGTGGTCACTTTCCTAGCTGCAGGAACCCACTTCCTTTAAATAGGAAAAAACTAGCCACGCATACAGGTAGGCGCTCAGTAAATGTCAGGCTCCTGCTTCCCCCAGTGAGGCTCTTTCTACAGGCTGTTTCCCTGGTAAATTAAAAAAAAACCAACCCAGGTTTATTGAGATGTAATTCACGTATCTTACCATTCACTCATCTCAAGTGTGCAGTTCAATGGTTTTTTGGTATATTACATTACTAATTTTTAAAATCGTGGTAAAATAGATATAACAAAATTTTCCGTTTTAACCATTGTTACGCCCACAGTTGAGAGGCATTAAGTACATTCACCGTGTTGTGCAGCCGGCGCCGCTGTCTGTTTCAAAAACTTTTTCATCACCCCTCCCTGGCAAGCATCTAACTTGAAGCATTAGAATCCATGTCCCGTGGGGCTTCCTGGCCACCCAAGCGTTTTGGAGAACACTTGGTGGAAGCCCAAGGATCCCAGTTAAGATTCTAAAGGAATACAGACAAAGGGAAAGTATGGCTTTGTTGTTTTTAAATGTTTTTGGTCAGTGTTTCCTTTGGGAGGCACTTCATCTTTGCTGGGGTCCCTCTAGCCCCCTCCCTTGGTTATAACCCTCTCCGCCTGGGGGAGAATTGTGAATTTCCTTCTCCATCCTGAAGCATTTGTGAATTAGTTGCTTGGGTAACTTCCTTGGCAATTACTGGGGTTCATTAGGATATTTCAGTCGTGGGAGAAAGCACTGTAATGCCAAACTGATCTCTCGAATCTGCGCATAGAGGGTTGACGCAGTTGTACCTTTCTTTGCCCGAATTCCTTTCGCTGGCAAGGGTACACTGGCATCCTGAGTGACTAGGAGCACTTGGTTTTCAACTTGATTGTTATTTTATGGGTGAATATCTTACAGGCAAGTCTGTAGTTTTCATTAGGGGACACTTCAACAAAGCAAAATGTAGCTCATGGACCTTACTGCAGTGATAAACTGTGCCTATACTTAGCCTCAGGAAGAAGAAAACACTAATAACAAAAAAATCCTCACTGATATGTGTCCTCACTGATCTGTATTCACTGGGCAAGAAAAGCTCGGTAAAGGCCTTAAGCTGATTTCCTTCCAGTGGCCAAGGAAGTTGCCCCCCCTCCCCCAGGAGGCTGGTCTGCCCCCAGGTGGAGGACAGAGTGGCAAGATGAAGTGCTATTCAATTCATACTGCTGTTTCTTCCTCAGTGTCTTGGATTAAATACTATAAATATTGAATTGGTCATTAGTCACTCGTTTTGCCTAACAAATTTAAGTCCTTAAGCACCCAAGTACAGCACATATAGGTAGTTTAAATGACCATCTCCTTAAATTTCAACTTCTTATCAGTCAGTATGCAAACACCAGCCCTTGTGTTTTTGCTGGATTTCTCTGGACTGTTCTAGACTTGGAAGACTTGGGGCCCTGTTCTAGGTCTGGTCCTCTGGGGCTGCACTAGTTTTATCCATCACACACCCACTCCCTGTGTGAAAAGTCTTTAATTAGCTTAGTGTCCTCCCTAATTATTCCAACTAGTTCTCATTTTTGTGCCTAGAGCTGGAAGGAGGTGCTTGGATGTTGTTTTGGATAAGAACTGGAAAAGGCCTTCCTGGCTTTGCTCTCCTCTCCTCTTAGCCAGCTTCTTCATGGATATTCATTTTCTTCACCAGACTGTTCTGGATACTACCCTCTGCTTGAACATTTTACATGCTAGCTTCTGGGTAAAATTCATTTGACATGAATGGCGTCATAAATGGGCATTGCCTTCCTTCCTCCTATTTTGGTCATTCAAAAACCAAAAACCAAAACCCCTCTTCACAATGAACAAAATGGGATAGCTTTTCATCACTTAACCAGTGATTTCTCACTGCCCTTTTGTTCTCCATAAAATATTAGATGGACAACAGAGGTGTCAACCCAAATACAGTCTGTCAATTAGCTCATTGCTGACACCTAAGCAGGTTGGCAGAGGAGTGTTGGGAAATTGATAGTGATGTTTTAGCTTAATTGCTACCTTTGAATGTCAGAAAAGAAATGAAAAGAAAGTAATTAGCTTTGGGGGGCCTGGGGAAAGAATAGGAGTAGGGGGCTCACCAGTTGAGGACAAATTTGCAAAGGGAAGCAGTTCACAGTGCTCATCTGTTTGTTGGGCCTTGAGACTACAGCTGCTTGCTGGGGAAATTTTAAAACCATTTTTAAAAGTTAGTTTCTGGAAGAGATCATACATCCACATGTTTCAAAATTCAAAAGGTGAAAAGTGCTTACAGTGACAGGTCTCCTTCCCAGTCCCAGTCCTCCAGTTCTCTGGTGGTTCCCTGCCCCCCCCCCCCCCCCCCCCCCCCCCCCCGTTTTCTTTCTCCCAAATTCTTCCAGGCAGACTTCATGCCCATAACAGCAGACAGTCATTTCCATTATTTCTCCCTCCTTTTTACATTATGATTAATTGCTGATGGAACTTCTTTTTTTAAAGATTTATTTATTTATTTATTTATTTAGAGAGTGTGTGGGGGAAGGGCAGAGAGGGAGGGAAACGGAGAGGAAGAGAATCTCCGGCAGACTCCATGCTGTGCTGAGCCCCGAGCCCGATGTGGGGCTCAGTCTCGGAACCCCAAGACCACGACCTGAGCCAAAACCAAGAGTCTGACCCTTAACTGACTGAGCCACCCAGGCGCCCGAATGAGCAGATAGAACTTCTCCGTAGCTGGTGGGTTCCTCCCCTGGGGAATGTGCATCAGAACGCTATGCCTGGGTCCTCCTCATCTGATTTTGATGGACCGACAGGCATATTTTGGAAGAGTTCTCTAGGAGATTCTGCTGTGTATCCCTGAGTCTCAACTGATCTGGGTTTCGTAACTGGTAGAAACTTTGTCCTGGATCTTAACTGATGGAGACCATGTTCCTTAACTGGGTTAGGACTGTCTCCTGCTTCATAGTGGGTGTGTGTGCACGTGCGCGCAGTAAGGACTTCAAGTGAGGAAGCTAAGCAGAGCCTGTTAATCTGAAAAGGGGGGCTTAGTACAGGACCACAGGGGCCTTGCATGCAACCCAAGGGCCCCAACAAACCCCAGAACCAGGGATAGGCCAGCTGCCCCCCATGCCATCTGGCCATCTCCCCTCCCTGCCCCGTCCCAGTTTTTCTCTTTGTGCAACTCCTTCATGGGGCGCATGCCACAGTTCCAGCCACTTGTTAGGAGGGATTTGATTCATCATCCCAGTCCCAAATTCCCATTAGCAAGACTGAGGCCCCTGGAGTCAACATCGCCCCCTGAAGATACACAGGTGGCTGCTGTGGGCCCACTTCTGCGAGGGGCAGGGCGCGCCCGGTTCTGGTTCCGTGTAAATGTTTAAGGAGGGTCTCCTCGGTGCCAGGTGTGTGCTAGGCACTGGGGCAGCCTGCCCCGGGAGCAGTGCCGGTGAGACGGGGGACCTGGGGTCACCCTTGGGGCAGGCACTATAAGTGAGGGTGCGTGGAAGCCCTAAGCCAGCATACCTGAGAGCGTCCTGTGCCCATTTTTCCTGGCTTTCTCTTGACAGAGGGGTGACTGGTGTGAGGTGGTGTTAGAGTCTTTGAGGATGTTCCGTCCATCTCTGGAGGCCCTTTCATAAGGCTCCCTTGAGGAAGGGCTCCTGGCCACGCCGGGCACAGTTGTGCTTCCGAGTGAGTAAAGGGGTTATTTTTATCCTTTGAGACCCCAGTCTTGTTAACTCACCGTAGTTTCCCCTTTTGCATTGGCAGCACGTAAAAACGTGTACATGTGACTTTGGGGGCATTTGGATGGGTCGATGATAGCACACTGTGGGGGTGGGGTACAGTTGTGACATTATCTGGCTCTTTTAGGGAACCTGTGGGTTTTTAAATGGAGGAAGAGATGAAGACATTGTGAAAAACAGCCCCTGCCTAGCGAGTGAACCGCCCAGTCGGAGAGGCGAAGGGAAAAGGGGGCAGGGGACTGCCACCCTAATGTCTGGCCTGCTGCTTCTCTCCAACCTCTCGCCTTGTCTGCTCTCCACTCTCTCTCCCCCACCCTTTCTTGGTCCCCTCACCCTATCTCTCACCCCTCGATCCCCCCACTCCCTCTCTCTCCTCCCCTCCTGGCTTTGTCCCTCACGCTTCCCCGGCTATGTGTCCCTCCTCCTCATTGCCCTCCAAGTCATCCCTTTTCCTACCTTCTCCCCACCTTCTCTCCCCCCACTTTTTCCTTTATCCTCACCTCTCTCCCTGCCCCCTCCTCCAGCACCCTCTCTCTTCTCCCCCCTCCCCCCCACTCTGTCCCTGCCCCCTCTCCCATCCTTCCCCCAGCACCCTCTGTCCCCTCCCCCCTTCTCCCTACCGCTACTCTTTCCCCAGTTTTCTCTTCCCTTGTACCCTGTCTTTCCCCTCGCTGTCCACCCATACCCCATCCACCCACCCTCTGCTGACCCTCCCTCCCTCCCTTTCTCTCCTCCCCTTCCCCAGGGCCTCTTCTTTTTGTCCCTTTCTCCTCTGCCTTTCTTTCTTTCTGTCTTTCCTTCATTCTGTCTCTCTCCCACCTCCTCAACTGCCCCACCCTCTCTCTTCCTCTCCTCTCCTCTCCTCTCCCTGTCTGTCCCCCTTCTCACCCACACTCACCCTCCTCCATACCCCCCTTTTCCACACCCCTCTTACTAACCCCTCTTCCGATTCCCTCTCTTTCCCCCGCCCCTCTACCTCCCATCTCCTCCCCCTTCTCCTCGTCTTCCTCTCCCTGCCCCTCAGCCAGCTCTCTGAGCTCTCTCTCTTTCTCTCTCCCTCTCCGCCCCCCAACACCCTTCCACTCCCGAAAATCCCCTTCTCACACGCCTCCCTCCCATTGCTTCCTTAGAGCCCTCTCCCGCCGGTATTGCCGGGCCTCCCCAGATTTTCCACCGGTCACCACGTCACCATCACCACCTCCTTTGCTCAGTAAAAGTACTGAGGCCCTGAGACTAGGTGAAACTGTCCTTTATTCCTTTATTCGGTGCAGTCTAAGGTCACAACGGCCACAGCAGGAGGTGTGGTCCCCCTGGGGGAGGAGAAACCTTGGCAAAGTGGTCCCTGTGTGGGGCCTGTGGGAGGAGCCTCTGCTGCTGCCCCGGGCTGGGGGTGTGGGGGTGCTGGGGCTGGGGCGAGCCAGCGGTGGGAGGGAGGGCACCGGCTCGCCGCCCGGGAGGGACTCACCTTACAGGACCTGCACAGGAGCTCTAGTGCATTCTAGGCTGTTTCTTCTTCTAGCTCCAAGATTCTCGAACCTTAAATTTTTTTGGTTATAAATATATAGTGACTGTATTGCAAGGTTTAGAAAATAGGAAGCAGGAGAATTTGGCAGCCCAGACTGTACCCCGATGCAAGCACTCTCATTTTCCTTTGGTCTTTTCAGTCTTTTTACTGCCTACTTGTGGGTGTGGGGCCTGGTGTCTTTTTACCTTCATAGTCATCTTCAAAGACAGCGTTTTTAGTTGCTGAATATCTCAGTTCATGAACCTCAATTTATGTAACTATTTCCCTATCATTTGAGCAGTGAGCGTGTTTCCATAATCTTGATATTATAAATGGGGATGTGATCGACATCATTTTCCTTTTTACCCTTTAAGGAATTCGGGTCGTAGGCAGGGTTTTATATTTTATATTACATTTTATATCCATTCTTTGTTTCCATAGCCCCCTAAATGACTAGAATGGCCAAGGGTGATGATGCTAATGAAGAGGACCCGAGGCCGCGGGGATTCATGGGGTACTTGCCGTCCCTGTGCTGATCTCAGGTTTAGTTCAAGAAACTGCTCATATGGCTTATCACCCTTTCTGTACTCTGTGCGCTTCACCTGTGTGTGCGTGTATGTGTGTGAGCGAGAGACGGTCGGGCAGGTACAGAGACGGGGTTGAGAGAGACAGAGACAGGGACAGAGACGGGAGGGGGGAAGAGAGACACCTCTGAAGGAGATTGCTAGCGAGGCTTTCGTAGTCCACAACACTGTACCCTCTTCACTGTGCCATTTTGGGTGATTAATCTTGGTTTAGCGCTCAGGTGTGAGGTTAGGGTATACACAGTGAAAGGTGAAACCCTTGGGGGTTTGGTTCCTTCTCTTTCTTTTCCCTTTCCCTTCCTCTTTTCACTTCATGCCCTGACTGGCACTGAAAGGAACTTTGTTTTCTAAAGTCATAGGGAAAAATGTGTCCTGGAGGCCCTGGGACCTCATTGTGACTTTATATTTCTCTGGGATGTGGGTCCAAGTCCCGTGCCGACAGAGAAAAGGTCATGGCTGTAATAACTCTCCTGTGGTTTCTGAGCTTAGCTTTGTGTCATCATCATACACTCCCCTCAAAATATAATGCTTTTAGCTTCAAAGGGCAATGGGTAGGGCTGGTCAGAATCTCAAGAACCAGGCCAGAAGAACCATCTCAAGGCCTTGCCTTCATGGCGCATCAGTTTCGTTAATGGATAGCATCGTGTGAAGTATTTATTCCTCAGCCAATAGCCTATGCCAAGTGTCAGCTCATGTACCTGGTAAAAAATTAGTTGAATATGTATGATGCCCTCTTAGGGGCAAGTTTCTATAAAAGTTCTAAACCTTGTGATAGTGTTAGAGAGCATTGGTAGCTCACCTCTGCCACATACTTTCTCCCTTTCTTACATTTTCAAATTGTGAATATAACCAGCTCGTACTGGTAGAACAAACAAGACATTCGACCCAGTACTGCCATATATTGGAATTCAGTTAAATTCTACAAGTGTTTATTGAGTGCCTGTTAAGTGTAAGATTTGATAACCAGAGGAACTCAGAGATATTTAGGGTTCCACTCAATGACACATTTTAGTTAACTTTCGTTTCCCTAACTGGGAGGGAGACTGTGATGTGATTATTTCAGGAACCACACAGTGAAATAAGCTGTCAAACCAAAGGGTGTTTGTTTGAAGAAATTGTGTTTATCCAGAAAGAAAGAAAGGTCTTAATTTGAGGAACACACGTCAAGTTAGAAGACAACTTTCTGAGATTCGATAATGTTTAGTCAGTCTCCGAAACTCCCTTCCCACTGGAGGTCTAGAGAGAAACCAGATAGAGCAGGGTTTCTCAAACGAGTAATGTGGAAGGTCCCCTCACAAGGAAAATGGTTTGCAAGAATCCCTCTTTTGCCTTAAACATTTGAAAGTGTTATTAGCTTTTATTTATTTTTTGTGGTCCAATATGCATAAGATAAAGTTTACCATTTTTACCATTTTAAGTGTATAGTTCAGTGGCATTAAGTGCATTCACATTGTTTTTTATTTTTTTATTCTTTCTTTATTTTATTTTCTTTAAAGATTTTATTTATTTGAGAGAGAGGGAGAGAGAACATGAGCAAGGGGAGGGGCAGAGGGAGAAGGGGCAGCCTGATGCGGGGCTCGATCCCAGGACCCCAGGATCATGACTGGAGCCAAAGGCAGACGCTTCACCGACTGAGCCACCCACGTGCCCCACATTCATATTTTTGTCCAACTATCACCACTGTCCTTCTCCAGAACTTTTTAATCTTCCCCACCTGAAACTCCATGCCCCTTAGGCATTAACTCCCCGTTTCCCCTGCCTCCAGCCCCTGGCGACCACTATTCTACTTTCTGTCTCCATGATTTGTGACCACTGCATGTACCTCATGTACATGGAATCATACCGTATTGGTCCTTTTGTGACTGACTTATTTCACTTGGTGTATGTCTTCAGGGTTCATCCGTGTTGTAGTGCATGCCAGATTTTCCTTCCTTTTTAAAAAAGATTTATTTATTTATTTATTTATTTGAGAGAGAGAGAAAGAAAAAGAGAGGGAGAGAGAGAATCTCAAGCAGACTCCCTGCTGAGCGTGGACCCTGTTAACGGACTGAACCCCCCAGGCATCCCCAGACTTTCTTGATTGCCTTAAACTTTTTAATAATACTACTACTTTAAAATCCAGGCACTTAACTAGATAAGAGCTCCTTTTGCTTTTAGCTCATTTGTAAGTATAAACCTGACATAGATTTGCAAATTAAGGATAAATTAACCCAATAAAGCTCAAATCAACACTGATAGGAGCCATGATGGTGTGTTCCAGAGACGGAGTCTTAGCTGGCCATGTGACAGAGCGCACATTGCTTGACGTGGCACAATCTTTTGAGTTCACTTGTTTCTCCCATCTCTTTTTTCTCTTCAAACCACGGTGAGAACTCATCCTTCATACAGGCCATTTCACTTGAAGCAATGCCTTCAAAACAGTTCTGAAAGCTGATATGATATTTGATACACACAGACTATATAGGCTGTGTGGATGGTGTCAAATGTCATTATAAAATATACACTCACGACCCCATCCCCTGATGTGTGCTCTGGCTCAGTCCCCTCTCCCTGCCTTCTCAGGAGGAGACGACCATCATGGGTCTTTTTTTTTTTTTTTTTAAGATTTTATTTATTTGACGGAGAGAGACACACACAGTGAGAGAGGGAACACAAGCAGGGGGAGTGGGAGAGGGAGAAGCAGGCTTCCCGCGGAGCAGGGAGCCCGATGTGGGGCTCGATCCCAGGACCCCAGGATCATGACCTGAGCCGAAGGCAGACGCTTAATGACTGAGCCACCCAGGCGCCCCCATCATGGGTCTTTTTTTAAAATTTTATTTTATTATGTTATGTAATCACAATACATTACATCATTAGGTTTTTTTTTTTTTTTTTATTTGACACAGAGAGACACAGTGAGAGAGGGAACACAAGCAGGGGGAGCGGGAGAGGGAGAAGCAGGCTTCCCCCTGAGCAGGGAGCCCGATGCGGGGCTCGATCCCAGGACCCTGGGATCATGACCTGAGCCGAAGGCAGATGCTCAATGACTGAGCCACGCAGGCGCCCCTACATCATTAGTTTTTGATGTAGTGTTCCATGATTCATTGTTTGTGTATTTAAAAATCATCATTCCCTTCTTTAACAGTTTTATCATTTCCACATATATCTCCTAAAAACATATTGTCTGGTTTTGCTTGGTTTTAATTTTTTAAACCTGACACCATACTGCACAGAGACTTGTGTTTTGCTTGTTGTCTCTCGTTTTGTAGTTTGTTTATTTTTCCTGTCTGGTGTGCCATTGTGTATTTATCCTTTCTCTTGCTGGTGGACTTTTGCATTGCTTCCAGTTTTTTGCTACCGTGAAGGGACTTCCTATCACCGTTTTAGTAGATGTCTCTAGGTGCCATGTGTAAAATATGGTTTTTTAAAGGTGTATAGCAAGGAGTGATTTTGCTGGCTTTCAAGTTGCTGGATTTCCAAAGTGGTTGTACCAGCATATTCTCCCAGGGAATGGGGGAACAATCAAACCAATGAATAAAGAAGAGAGCGTATTTATTGAAGGAGAGAGTATGTGAGCTTGAGAAGAGAATGCCAAATTGGTTTTCAAAGTGTATAATCTCAGAGCGTAAACATTTCTGCTGCTCCTGTGCCCACCAACATTTGGTACCCCAGATATATTAGGGGATAGGCTAAATGGCCGTCACAGAGACCCCGAAGATGGCATCGCTGTCTGTTTTCGGCTCTGCTCTGCAGGGTCATGGGGTCAGGTGCCTCCTCGCCCGTTGCCCCCTCCACCATTGCTAGGGCCTTGCCTTTGTCGGCGTGGTAGGGTGGTAGAAGGGCCTTGTGGGTACTGGTCTGCCTTCTAGCCCACGTGGGGAGAGGGAGGTGGGGGTTGAGCAGCTCCTCTCTTTAGAGCATGTGACTTGGAAGCTGCTCATGTCATTCCCTCACACAGCGCATTGGTACAGATTTAGCTAAAGTCTCAGCCCCAGCTGCAGGTGGGTCTGGGGGATGTAGTTTGCCCTGGGCAGCCAGGTGCCCCACACAACCTGGGGCTGGGAGTATTAGTTTCCTATTCCTGCTGTAACAGATTACCACAAACTCAATGGCTTAAAACAATACAGAGTTATTGTCTTGCAGTTTGGGAGGCCAGAAGTCCAGAATGGGTTGGCAGGGCTGCGTTCCTTCTGGAGGCTCCAGGGAAGGACCTGTCCTTTGCCTTTTGCAGCTTCTAGAGGCGGCCGTACTCCTTGGCTAACAGTCCCTTCTTCACGTCACTCCTACCCCTGCCTCTGTTTTCACATCTTCTCTGGCTCATCTGCTTCCCTCTTCTCTGTTTTCAGGCCCTTGAGATGACGCTGGGCCCACCCAGATAATCCAGAATATTCTCCCCATCTCAAGAGCCTCGAGTTAATCACACCTGCAAAGCTCGTTCTGCCTGGTTATAACCTATGCACAGGTCCTGGGAATTAGCATATGGACATATTTGGGGATGCCATTATTCTGTCTACCCTGGAAGGAGGGAAGGGTTCTATTTATAAAAGGAGGAAGGGGACACTGGGAGGTAATCATCAGTCTCTATTGCATCACCTGACTGCATTTTTGCCAGTCTCATGACTGGGTGTATTTTGAGAGTATTAAATTTGTCAGAGCTGGTGAACTTGTTGAAGATGGGACTTTGTTTTCTCTTACTTTGTGATTTCCAGGGTTCACATGTCTAAATAATCACAAAAGCAAACCGTATTTTTGAGGTCTACTTTTTCTCTCTTATGAGTGACAATGTCCTCCGTCTGTCTTCTGTTTGCTGCATTCCTTTTGTGAAGGCCACTTCCAACTGCTGGCCCACTTGTAGTTTCCTCAGGGGGGCCCACGGGGCAGCTGGTGTCACTATGATTAAATACGTGGTATGTAGGAGGAGGCTTGGCATAGAGTAGGGCCTCAAGTGAGTTACTAACAAACAACCAAAAAGGCCACACTAGTACATTGTGCCAGAGCCCTCTCACGTGTGAAGACCCCCCTCATACATTCTGTGCACATGATGGGTGCACTGATCATAGGCCCCTATCCTTATAGCTTTGGGCCCCCCAGCTTTTGTGTTCATCTGTTTTCTGTGCGTGTGTGTGCGTGTGTGCGCGCGTGTGTGTGTGTGTGTGTGTGTGTGTGTGAAAGAGAGAGAGGGGGTGGAGACAGACAGACACACAGTTTTTTTTTTTTTTGGCATGTACTGTGGACTGAATGTGTCCCCACAAAGTTAGGACCCTAATCCCCAATGAGATGGTATTTGGAGGTTGGACTTTTTGGAGGTAATTAGGTCATGAGGGTGGAACCCTCATGATGGGGTTAGTGGCCTTATCAGAAGAGATAGCAGAGAGCTTTCTCGCTCTCTTTCTCTCTCCCTCTCTTCCTGCCCCCTCTCTCCCTCTTCCTCTCCCCCCACCTTTCTCTCTACCACTCCCGCAACCCCTGTATGAGGCTACCATGAAGAGGGTTCTCAGCGGAACTGTGATCTTGGGCTTCCAGCCTCCAGAACTGTGACGAATAAACATTTGGTGAAGTCACCCGGTCTCTGGTATTCTTGTTACAGCAGCACACACTGACTAAGACGGCACGGGAGAGGGGGGTGAAAGGGAGAACTCTGGTGGTATCTGTCAGTCCCTGACTCTGTCTCTTTGGTGGAAGACTGCAAATACTTACCTCAATGTTGATAGATATACAGAAGTTTTAGAAAATAACTCAGAATCATCTGAAGTTACACATTTTTTCTTCTGCCAGAATGTAGAAATAACATAAAAGCAAATGCCTCCAAAGAATTCGGAACATCTTAAAATGGTGCTGAACTGAGTTGTGTGGACTGAGCGTGAGTGCTGGGAACACTGGGCCTATGGGTAGTAAGGTTGTGGAAAGGGTCTTTGCTGTGGATGGTGTTTTGGAAATCCAGTGTAGGAAATAATCTTAAGGTTGTTAGGAACTGTGAGAGCCACATCAGGATCTCATAGTGGCCCACAGTGTTTTATAAATCTCAAATTGCTGATGTCTGGGAATCCAGTTGATGTTTCCATAACATTTGAGATCCCTGGCTGCTCTTCAACACCAAGTCTTCTGGTATCCTTGGGCTGGCATTCCTGCTCGGCTGCAGTCGTAGGAGCTCTGTCCAGATGGGTGAGCATGTGAATTCAGTTTGCTGTGCTCCCCACCACTCTCTGTTGCCTCCCAGACATGAGCTGTGATTGGCAATCAGTTGCTAGAGATAATCAGGCTTATACTGTTGTTCCTGGACTGTCTTGACTTTTCGGGTGCCCTGCCTACCCCACTAGACCATTGAGTTGGCTTTCAAACATCCCACCTCAACAGTTTGAATTGTCTCCTGAAATTACAACCAGACTGTGCTCTCTTTGGTTGGGGCTGAATCATTCTTTCAGAGAGTGTTGCTGAAAATTTGCAGGTCACAAGGATTATGTGAACCTCCAGGTGGACCTGCTATTTAATTATTGACTCCGGGTCACTCTCCTTTGAATGTTCCTGTCACAACCAGCGGGATTGGTATGTTGTTTTTCATCTGCTAACCTTGGTCCCACCATGTGTCTGCCTGGCCCACGAGTGAGAAATGCCAATAGTTTCCAATATCCCAGGCTCTTCCCGCTCACCTGAGCTGTGATTTGAGCACCAGAACACCACCAGTGTCCGATGCACTTTCTTTAGACCGGTGTCATCATTGACCTTGGTGCTGACATGTGTGTGCTGGCTCTATGCTGGAGGTACCTTGGGAGCTGCTGTTTTAAAATAGATTGTCCTGTCAGGAGCATCCAGGTGTTGGACCTTCAGTGGTAAGAAAAGATATTTAAAGGCATAACATGATGGGAGAGTTCTGAATCAACCCGAGGAGGCTGGGGTCAGGGGAGCGGAGCAGCAGCGGGGAGGAGTGGGGTCTCATCTGATTTCTGTGCTAGCTCGGGTCCTCCCCATCTCCCCCCAACTTGGAGAGCTTCTTTGATGAGTCTTTGCTTCCTTCTGATAATGGGGGGCTAAGTCAGTCGTGTGTCAAGTTTATGTGTGCACTAATTTTTAGATATAAGGTAGGGAAACCTTGTTGTGGTGATGACTTAGGAGTCCGTGATACTCATTAGTCTTTTTCTCTGGCTCCAACAGCACTATCCTGGGCGCCTTCCCATTGCTTCCCTGCTCTCCCTGAGCTCTGCTAAGTCTTTGCCTTGTCCCTTCCTCCATACTGTCCTAGGCCCTGTCCTGGGAAATCCTGGCTCACAGCCTGGAGCTGATAAGTTCTTGCATAGGAGGTGGAAGAGAATAGCATGTTTGGCTAAAATAATTCCTGCGGGTGCCTGGGTGGCTCAGTTGGTTAAGCGACTGCCTTCGGCTCAGGTCATGATCCTGGAGTCCCGGGATCGAGTCCCACATCGGGCTCCCTGCTCAGCGGGGAGTCTGCTTCTCCCCCTGACCCTCTTCCCTCTTGTGCTCTCTATCTCTCATTCTCTCTCTCTCAAATAAATAAATAAATAAAATCTTTAAAAAATAAATGAATAAAAAAATAAAATAAAATAATTCCTGCATGCTACTGTCATAATTTCACTTTCCTGGCTTGATAGTTATGAATGAGAAGAAACCACCAATTGAGGATGATTTACTGGTTTTTGAGGGGGGATCATGAGATGTCTTATTTATCTTTGCTTCACTTGGTTTGCTGGAAAATGCATGGAAACCCGATTTGTTGTAGCCAGACACCATTCCCTCTTCCTTTTCCTCCCTCCCCACCCCTAACTCGGATGCGGATACGTCCGGGTGCACGGGAGAAGGGTCACTGCTTGAGGAGAGGGCACTGGGCACATGCTGGCTCAGGAAGCCCCACCAGGTACTGCAAGGACCCCACGAATCATGCTCCGTGGACTGTCGATCCTTTGGCGCTGAGGCAAAGACCATGGTCGTCTCCTCCTCACTGGTCTCCCCATATCTGGCACAGTGTCTGAGCCAGAATGAGCAGCAAAAGAAAAATATTTGTTGAATGAGTGAAAACAGCATATGATGTATGACTCTAAAGCCAGAGTCTCGTTTCCCCAAACTGGGCCGGAAGTCAGTATTCAATGGTATTGCTTATTCACGGCTCCTGCACACACCGCGAATGGGCAGGAGCAGCTGAGGAGGTCCACGCTGCTCACAGTCTTCCCTGCTGTTGGCCCTTTCGCGGCGTAACGTGTGTTCCCGTGTTTGGATGTATTTCTGTCTTGAAAGAACCGAAGAGACAAGTCAAAAGTCTCCGTGGCATGGTCTGTAGGAGAAATGTGGCGGCGCGACGGTAGTTGTGTGGGGACTGCTTCTGCTCTACAACACGGACGTCTTCCGTGGCCCTTGCTGAGCCTTTACCAGGCATCTCGTCAGCGCCGAACTCGTCGAGGAAAGAGCAATGATGGGCTCAGACAAGGGCGCCCCATGTTGTGAGGGCAGCTAGCGGGCCGTCTTGTTTTACTGTCCCTTCCAAAGTTTCCTTTGCCGTGAGTCCGCCACAGAAGAAATCCGCTTTATCTTTCTTAGCGGTGGCCGGCGTGTGGGCTTGCCACACTTCCTCCCGGGACGTCCTGAAGCGCATGCCTGTGCTCTGGGCTGTGCAGAGGAGATCGAGATAAGGGAGTCAGGGTGCTCATTTCGGCAGGCTTCTCATCCTGCATTTTAGGGAAGTGTCGCTGGCCCCCCCACCCCGAGTGCCCTGCAACGCGACCTTTTTCTTCTCTTTTCCTCTTGCTGTCTTTTCTCTTTAGCCCGAGCTAGTCCCTGGTGTTCTGCCTCAGGATTTTTTTCTTCGTCCCCAGAGAGTCATTGCTTAGGAAATGCCCTCTTGTCAAAGACACGGAGTCTCCAATATCATAAATTGGTAGCAGAAACTCCTCTGTCATTTGGCTTAATATTTTAACTGTTGCTAATGGCTGAGAGCTGGCAGCATGATGGCAGGTCCCTTTGGAAGCCAGGTGGGCCAGTCGGACTGTTGGCTGTCTACTTTTGTCAATGTGGAAATGCTCACTTGGGGACTAGCCCATTTGTCACAGCCACTCCGATCTTTTAATGCTTTTATGCTTTGGAGAATTATAGGAGCCAGATGCTGCTTCACCAGGTAAGCGAGACTTGCTAAAAATAGAGCTTAAATGGCCCACTGTTCTGGCATTGGAAATCATGGCTTTTTTTTATTTTTAGGCCAGCCTTTATTAGCCCTAACCACTGTCAAGCCCAGGTAATAGGAATCGCTGAGCATGACCTTTGTCAGTTAGACACTGTTAGGGTTGGAACCCTGACTCCCAGCTCGTTGGAAAGAGAATCCAAATCTCTTGAAATATGGAGTGCTGAGTGCCATGTGGCTCTTCTTCACCCCCACCCTCTGTTCAGGAGGATTCTGTGTCTGTGCACATTTACCGTGCTCCCCGCCCCCCACACAGAAAGTATGTTGAAAAAGAGTGAGTTCTGGCTCTCTTTGAGTTTCTGGCACTGGCGAAATAAATAACCAGAACAGACTGGCATCTACTAGCTTCGAGGCCTTTGAAGAACAACACTGAGACTCAGACCCATGTACTGTGGGGTTGGGGTGCCCCAAAATGGAAATTGGCCTCACCATACTTAGTTGCAGAGTGATGCATTAAATGGTAGGTAAGAATAGGCTTAACTTCCATTGCTCATTTCATAAGTAATAATCTCATTTTACTATCCCCATTCTTGCCCACCTTCAGTTACAGAAATAACTCTGAGTGGGTTTTCTTTTTAAAGATCTGTGTCAAGCAAATACCTCATAAAAATGGCACAGGCAAAGTGTTCTATTTAGAATAGCCCTGTGACACAAAACCACGTGTCGTGCGTTTTCTGTCCCCAGGCACTGGTTTCTTTGGAGGTAAGGCCTACGGGAATGGACGCCAGTGGCAACCAGTGGCATGGAGCCAGGCCTTCAGGGGAGGCAAGTGTTGTGGACTTTGGAAGATAGTTTTACTCGGGACTCACTCATTTATTAGGCCCGAAACAAGCTACTCCGGTATTTGATAGTCAGGTGTACTGGTTTCCTTTTGCTGCCATGACAAATGACCACAGAGTTAGTGGCTTAAAACAACATGAATTTATTGTCTTGCTGTTCTTTAGATCAGAGGTCTGATGTGAGTCTCACTGGGCTAAACTCGTGTTGACAGGGCTGTGTTCCTTTCTGGAAACTCTAGGGAAAATGATATTCCCTTGTCTTTTCCAGCATCTAGAGACTGTTCACATCCCTTGGCTCACGGCCCCTTTCCTCCATCTTCAAAGCCTGCAGCAGGGGGTCCTCTCCTCATGTCACATCACATCACTCTGACCTTCTCTTTGCCCCCAACTTAGACTTGGAAGAACCCTTAGGATTACATCAGGTCCACCAGGATAATTCAGGGTAATCTCCCGATTTTAAGGTCAGCTGATTAGCCAGCTTAATTCCATCTGCAACTTTAGTGTCCCTCTGCCAGGTAGTCACAGCTCCAGGGATTGGGAGGTATCTGTTCTGCCTGCCACGCCAGGGATGCTGTTTTCTTTTTTTAAAATTCCAGTAAAATTAACATACAGTGTTATATTAGCTTCAGGTGGGGATGTTGTTCTTCTCGATCTCCATGTCAGGTAGGGCCAAAGGGGCAGTCGATTTGGTGGCAGCCTGTGTGGAAGACAGCTTCCATCTCTGCAGAGTTTGAGGAAGTTGCAAAGGAGGTTTCGCTCACCTCAGCGGGCCATAAAGTTTGCCAGATGGCCTTGGTGCACTGTAGACTGTCCTGGGTTTTTGATGATCCTAGCGGAGACTCTCACTGAGGGCCACCCTCTCCCAGGCTGCTGGGGTCTTGGGTCGCATTGAAGCAGAGCCAGGAGTTGGGATGGCTGGAAACAGCTGGGCTGTGACCAGCAAGAGGGGAATGAGGAAGCAGGGGGATGAGGACAGGAAATGACAGATGAGTCTGCCCCTTGGGAGGAAGAAAATAGAAGATGGGCTTGATTACATCTGGCCCTAAAGAAAATAAAAGCATGGGCTTTCTTGTGTGCTTTGTGATTGATTCCACTGTTGAGTCAACTTGAAGACCTTGGGCTAAATAAATTAGTTTGGTCAGGTTTTGGACTTTTAGTATGCTCCAGCCCCCGTAAGCCCGAGGAGCTCAGTATGGACACTTGGTGTCCCAGGGGAGGTTTGTCACCGCCCAAACGGCCCTCTCTGGAGACAGCAGCAGCCCAGGTGGAGACCTCGTCCCTGGAGGGCTCCACTCCGGGAGGTGGGGGGGGGGTTGTCGGCCTGAGCTGGCACGTGCTCTCTGGGCCATAAACGTGTTCTCAGGAATCCCAAGACATTGTCTGTTGTGAACTGACCTAAACTGGTTTGTCCTTTGAAGAATTGTCACATTCTTTTGGAAAACAGCTGATGGGAGCCTGTGCGTCCTTTCCCACAGTCCCACGACCAGGAGGTATGTTGCTGGGAAAGCAAGTCTCCGACCAATTTTGGCCACTCACTCAACGCTTGTTAGCAAGTAGGCTTGGAGGGAGCCCTGCCTGTCCCTCATGCTCTGCAGAGTTCAAGCTCTCTGGCCAAGTGGAAGACAGTCAATGCAGATGTTATGGTGTTCCAGTGGCAGGATTCGGTTAGCCCCCAGGGAGGGGACAGGGCCCTTCTTTAATGGATGACCAAGGATCCTGATAGAGTCCAGGGCCCCTTTTCTGAAAGCTATGGATGCTGGTATTCCTAGATTCTTCTGTGTGGTTCTTGCTAGGGCCGAGCTGCCAGCATGATATTTTCACCCAATCCAGAGAGCAGAGAGCCATTGCTCATTTCCATTATGCCGATTGACTAACTCTGCTGCAGATGGACTGTCATTGGTCTTTCAAAGGCTGACCCAGTATCCCTGGAGCATTCGTTTCTGATTTGGGTACTTCACATGTGAACTGACCACCTTCAGGGTAAGGATTAACGAATGTACATTGGCATATATTACACTATTTTTTAAGGGTGGGTTGATTTTTAAAAAATTTTTGAACTTTTAATTTTTTCTTTAGACTTAAAGAAAAGATGCAAAAAATAGTGTAGTTTCCATATATCCCTCACCAGCTTCCCCTAATGTTCACATCTTACATAATCACAGTACTGTTATCAGAACCAGGAAATCAACATTGGTGTAATACTATGTACTAAAGATCATGTTTAATTTCTTAAGTTTTCCCACTAATGTCCTTTTTTTTTTTTAAACATTTTATTTATTTGACACAGAGAGACACAGCGAGAGAGGGAACACAAGCAGGGGGAGTGGGAGAGGGAGAAGCAGGCTTCCCTCGGAGCAGGGAGCCCGACGCGGGGCTCGATCCCAGGACCCTGGGATCATGACCTGAGCCGAAGGCAGATGCTTAACAACTGAGCCCCAGGTGCCCCAACTAATGTCCTTTTTTTGTTCTTAGGATCCTATCCAGGATCCTACATTGTATTTAGTTGTCATTTCTTCTCAGTACTCTGCATTCTGTGACATTTGCTTAATCTTTCCTTGACCTTCATGACCTTGACACTTTTGAAGAGTATTGATCAGTATTTTGTTGAACGTCCCTCAGACTAGGTTTTCTCATGATTGGACTGAGGTTATGCATTTTTTTAATGGTGGCAAAAAAAAAAATAAACATCAAATTTACCATTTTAGCCACTTCAAGTATATAGTTCGGTGGCAAATCAGGTACATTCATGATGTTGAGCAACATCACCACTACGTATTTCCAGAACGTTTTCATCATCCCAAACGGAAACTCTGTACCCATTGAGCAGGTACTCTCCACTGTCCCCTCCTCCAGCCCCCAGTAGCCTCTATTCTACTTTCTGTGCCTATGATTTTGCCTATTTTAGGTATCCCATATAAGCGGAATCATATAATATTTGTTTTTTTGTGACTGGCTTCTTAACATACTGTCCTCAAGGTTCATCTGTGATGTAGTATGTGCCAGAACTTTATTCCCTTTTAAGGCTGAATAATATTCCATTGTATGGATATACTACATTTTGCTTATCCATTCCTCAGTTGATGGACACTTGGGTTGTTTCCACCTTTTGGCTATTGTGAATGGTGCTGCTATGAACATAGGTGTATAAGTAATTGGTTCACATTTTCAAAAGCGATGTGGAGAAACTGAAGGAGATACAGTCTGGAACCGGAAGGACAAAAGAAGGACAAAGTACTATTCTGTTTCTCCCATCCCTGACTAAGGCTTTCACAGAAGAGAGAGAGACCGGGGTGACCGCGGTGGGCCAGGGTAGTGAGATGGCAGGAGATTCAAAGATGGGTGCCAGGAAGTTGAGGGGCCCGGAGGAGAGAGGGAGCCCAAGCTGTCATACTGGCCCAAAGGTGCTGCCACTAGGGGAAGACCTAGAAGGTGCAAAGCAGGACCACTGGACAGAGTCAAAGGCCAAGGGGTAAAACGGGCAGGGGATGGGTCAGGGCTGCGATCCAGCAAGGATGGTTTATTCCTCACCACCTGGAGCTCCAGGAGGGAATAGGTACTGGCCAGGCTGGAAATTAAGTCCACTTACTATTTCCTCCTGCCCCTTTTCAAATTTTTGTGATCATATATCCCAGTGAGAAATATATTATACTTTGCAGTCTGATGTGCATACCCATCCTTAGTTATGATTGAAATACTCATTTCACAAGAAAACATTTAACTTTGCTATATGAGATATGCTCTGATATTTTTTATTCCCTTCCTTCCTTCCTTCCTTCCTTCCTTCCTTCCTTCCTTCCTTCCTTCCTT
>NW_027397078.1:28200421-28283130 GCF_003265705.2 Callorhinus ursinus
CTTCCTTCCTTCCTTCCTTCCTTCCTTCCTTCCTTCCTTCCTTCCTTTCTCTTTCTGTCTCTCTCTCTCTTCCTTTCCTTTCCTTTTTTTTCTTTTCTTTCAGAAAGCTCATTGTGGCCTGGTTTGCCTTCAGCTGAAAAACAGTGCTATATGAAGCCCCACATGCAAAGTTCTTTCTGCCAGTTAGTTTTCCTTTTGCTGTGGGCTCCCCCACCCCCCGCCCTACCCTGTTTGCTCCCGTGAACAACGTAAGATCATGTTTCCCTTTTTGGTTTGGTTGTCAGGAAACTAAAAGGCAAATTGCCTCCACTAAGCAGTAAGCCTCTATATGGTGGACATATACTGTACACGCGGATGTCTTAACTTTCCCTGCCTCTTGATCTTTTACCTGTATTTTTCCTGATCCTCATTATTTGTATATTTTTGTTTTACTGCATGAATTCTTGGGAGTTGCCATAACCTATGTGGAATGTGATGGAAGGTGATGATACAATACATAAGAAATCATTGAGACCTTTTGATCTTGACTGAGAAAAGCTGTGGAGTAAAGTCTGCATCCTAGATTTTTTTTGCAGTGAAATCTGGACTATATCATTTTCTTTTAGCTCTATGATTATCTGACTTATTTTTTCTGGCCTTTGTTTCTTTGATTGATATTATCTAGAAAGCACCTCCCCTCCTTTTTTTTTAATTTTAAATAAATTTACTCCAGTTGCAAAGGTAGAATTTGGGAAGTTGGGTATGGGTGTGGAGGACAGTTGTCATGTTATCTTTAAATAGGGACATTTTAACTAAATGCGCTCACATTTCCTAGAATGCCATTTGTTTATGCAGACATTTTTTTTTAATCCCAGGAATGTCTCTTAATCAAGCACCTCCTCTAGAGATTTCCCTCCCTCAGCCCTGGTTGTCATCTGCCTTCATGCTTATCTGCCACCCGTAGCCTCTGCCCGGGGCTCCCCTCTGGCACAGGTGTCTTCAGAGGGCCCACATTTATGGTGGTGTTTCACCTCTGCTCCCAAAGCTGTAGCCACTCCTCGTGCTTCTGGATGGTGCTGTGTCTTGAGCTCGTATCAAGGTGGAGCCCCCCTTGCCACATGGTTGGTACCCCCTGATGTTCATGCACCCCCCCCCTCCCCGAGGTCAGAAGACTCTGAGGGAGGGTGAAATAACAGACCATCTGCCCACCTGGACCTCTCAAGCAGGAATGTAGACAAGAGAGGAAGAGTTCAGAGTGGAATGTTTTTAAATGAAGTTTTCAGGAAGAAAATGAAAACTCAGCAAAGGAACAAATAAGACTAGTATTAGCTCGGGGCGGTGGGGGGGGGCGGCGGAGACAAGTCACCAAAAGAAATAGAGCCTACCTGCCTACCCTGTGGCTAGGCCTTCAGTATGTTTGTGGCCTCCCAGTGCTCTAATCGCCTGCACCCATTTGCAGGGGCTGCCAGAACTAAGTGCCGCACACCAGGGGGCTTCGACAGCAGAAATGGGTTCTCTTGCAGTCCTGCAGGGAAGGATGTGTTCCAGGCTTTTCTCCTTGTCTCGGAGATGGCCATCTTTTCTTTTTGTCTCTTCGCACCTGTTTCACTCCATGGTGTCTCTGTGTCCCAATTTCTCCTTTTGAGAAGCACACTAGTCATACTGGAGTAGGCCCACCCTAAACACTTCATCTTAACCAATGACATCTACAGTGAGCCTATTTCCAAGTAAGGTCGAATTCTGACATACTTGGGTTTGGGCCGTAGGAATTTTGGGGGGAAAGAATTCAGCCCTGAAAGAGAGTAAACACTGATGCATCCAGAATGATGGCCCACCCCTCTAGGGGCGGTAGGGGAGGGTGGGAGGTGTGTCCACAGGGTGAGTGAGGAGAGCAGACCTCAGCTTCCACGTGGGAAGGCAGCACGTAGTGGCCGAGAATGAAGACCTCAAGGCGTACAGCCAAGGTGGTGTCTTCTTCAGACGTGGAAGCAAGGACCAAATCAACTAAAGGAGCTAAAAGTAGTTGCTGCTGGGGAGAGGAAGCTTGGGGGAGGGTGGAAGCATCTGTTTTCCTAACGGACCTGTACAGCTGTTTGAATCTCTAAGCATGTGTGAGGGTCACTTGGGGAACAAGGATCTGCATTGCCCGCATTGCCTGCACTTAGGTGCTCTTGCCTTCGCTTGAGGTGATAAAAGGCAGTGGGGACTTTATCGGCATCAAAGTTCACTATTGGCAAGAAGTCAAGTCTCAGGCTTTCTGTGACCTATTTGTCATTTTATTACTTTTTAGCTCCTTATGTAGGATCTACTTATATTCAAAGGCAGGGTATTTGGGGGTGATATAGTTTATTGCATATCTGAAATTCTTCAGAAGATGTCTACTTTCTTTTCTCTCTGTTGCAGTTGTCGATTTAGAAGCAAGCTAGAAGCATCTGACAGGAACTGTCACTAACCCACTGTGAAGTTAATTTTATTTTGGTTACGGCTAATTGTTTCATGTTTGCTTCTGCGGGGAACAGCAATGATAGATTTCCTCTCTTTTTTCCAAAAGCTTCCCTTTTGCCTGTGCAAACCTTTCTCTCTCCATACTTCTGTGATGTTGTGATGTGATGGGGGAAACTGAATGCTGAAGTGAACACTTCTATCTGCAGAGAGCCAAAGTCCTACGCGATGTCAACTAGCTTGTGGAATGTGCTAGTCTGTTACGTAGCTGGTTAGGATGAATGGATTAGGCCGTCTGTGGAAATGATTAGGAGAAAAATATCTGGCAAAAGAGAAGACCAGGAAAGTTAAAAAAAAACCAAAACATTTTATGGCACACAGTTCAGTTAATACTAGTTAGAAATTAATGTTTGCGCCATCGGTATACACACTTAAACAAGTCTAAGATGGAGATTACCAAACTGTGGCCGATAGGCCAAATGTGGCCTGCTGATTATTTTTGTAAATAAGGTTTTGTTGGAGATAAAGGGCTAGTATCCAAGGTCTATAAAGAACTTATCAAACTCAACACTCGAAAAACAAATAATCCAACCAAGACATGGGTAGAAGACATGAACAGACATTTCTCCAAAGAAGACATACAAATGGCCAATAGACACTTGAAAAAATGTTCCACATCACTCGGCATCAGGGAAATACAAATCAAAACCACAGTGAGATACCACCTCACACCAGTCAGAACGGCTAAAATTAACAAGTCAGGAAACGACAGATGTTGGCGGGGATGTGGAGAAAGGGGAACCCTCTTACACTGTTGGTGGGAGTGCAAGCTGGTGCAACCACTCTGGAAAACAGTATGGAGGTTCCTCAAAAAGTTAAAAATAGAGCTATCCTATGACCCAGCAACTGCATTACTAGAGACTTACCCCAAAGATACAGACGTAGCGAAACAAAGGGGCACCTGTGCCCCAATGTTCATAGCAGCGATGTCCACAATAGCCAAACTGTGGAAAGAGCTGAGATGTCCATCGACAGATGAATGGATAAAGAAGATGTGGTACACACACACACACACACACACACACACACACACACACACACACGCACACTGGAATATTAGGCAGCCATCAAAAATGAAATCTTGCCATTTGCAACGATGTGGCTGGAACTAGAGGATATTATGCTGAGTGAAATAAGTCAATCAGAGACAGACAATTATATGGTTTCACTCATATGTGGAATATAAGAAACAATGCAGAGGATCATAGGGGAAGGGAGGGAAAACTGAGTGGGAAGTCATCAGAGAGGGAGACACACCATGAGAGACTCTTAACATTGGAAACAAACTGAGGGTTGCTGGAGAGAAGGTGGGTGGGGGGATGGGGTAACTGGGTGATGGGCATTGAGGAGGGCACGTGGTGTGATGAGCACTGGGTGTTATATGTGACTGATGAATTATTGAACATTACTTCTGAAACTAATGATATACTGTATATTGGCTAATTGAATTTAAATAAAAAAGTAGTTTTATTGGAACACAGCCATGATCATTTTTTATTGGCCATGGCTGCTTTCTCACTATAACACCAGAGTTGAGTAGTTGCAATAGTTTGTATGGCCCACAAAGCCTAAAATATTTACTATCTGGAGAAAAAAAAGTTAAGAGAAAGTTTACCAACTCCCAGTCTAAGACAGTAATTCAAAGGATGTTACAAGGCAGTATATGATAATTATAAGTGATTTGTTCAGTTAATGCTGAAGTTAATAAATCTGAGAATGTAGTGGGAGGAGTGGCCTAAGACAGGGTTTGAAGTTGACCTCAAGACATGAAGATGGAGGACATTTTGTGATGTAAGGAATAAGGAACCAGATTTCATGGATGAGAACATCCATGTGCCCTCTGGGAAAGAACGTGTGGGGTAGTGGGAACCAGGACAGTCCAGCTGGAATTGGGGTTGGGGGCCGGGTATAAATGCAAGTGAGGCTGTCAATGTCAAACCTGTGCCAGATTGTGGTGGCCTTTGAGGTCCAGGACCAAGAACGGGAACTTTCCCCAAATATGTTCTTTCTTTCAAAGGCAATATTCATTTACACAATAAATATTGATTCTAGAGCTATTGACCTCAAGGGTATGTTAACATTTACTGAGGCACATCTTCTTTATGGACTGGTAAATCCAGCTTGTTTCACGTTCTAGGTGTTGTGAAGAAATAGCTGTCATTTCCAAGAGAGGTTTAACCTTGAGGTCCTCTGAAGGCTACTAACACTGGGAGACTTGTGTGGATAGACAGTCTTCCATTCCATGGTGACAATGTTCTGGAGAGTCTTTTGAGAAGAGAATTTTGGAAAGGAATGTTGTATAGATGAGAGATGCAGGTGGGGGGAATTCCCCCCACCATCCTTGGCCACTTCTTTGTCTCTTCCTTTCCTTTAGAGCTTCTGTACCGTCCACCATTTTGTCTGGGTCTACAAAGCGCCCTGCAGATGTTCTTGCAGGGTGTGCTGCCACCCCCTGGATCCTCAGCCCTCATAGCCTTTCCTTTCCCCTGTCACTGTCTCCCTGACTCTGTGACCACCCGCTTCTAGTCTGCATCCTGCCTGCTTGGCACATGGCAGGCACTCCCCACTCTCCCTGGGTCAGTTACTGGAGGTGGCTGAGACCAGCTCTGAATCTGTTCTCTTCTGCCTGGGCACAGCTCCGGGGCACCCATGTGACTCTTAGCTCTGGCCTTACTGAGGGCTCTGGAGAGATGGTGAGGATGGATCAAGGGGCCATTGCCTGTTCTGCTGGGTCCTTACGGCTGCCCAGCAACGCTTCCATTCACCTCTCACCCACCCACTCTCACCACAAAAAAATTTCTTTTGTAAATGAAAACACACACAAAATATGCAAAGGAAATTCTATAGTGCATTTGCACTGAGCTTATTCTAGACTGTTTTCTTAAGCTTCTCAGACTCTCTTCTCACACCTGACCCTTACCAACGGATGGTCCTGAGTGCTGCGTGAGAGAAGGCGTTAGTTCCCTTGTGTACTCTCATCTTTACGTCTTTACGTTGCTATTAGAACACTTGTATTTCCTTTTATCCTCTTTTTATCTAATGTCAGAGAAAGAAATATCTTTCCTTCTCTTTTTATCCTTTCCTGGCTCCTCTCCTATAATGGGCCCCTGACTCATATTCCTGTCATCTAGCCCAGTGCCTCTGTTCCCCCAGACTCTCAATAAATACTTACCAGACCAAGGAGCCGTTCTGTCTGAAGCAGTGTCAGCTAAGAATTTATAAGGGCGGGCAGGCCTAATTTGGCCTGGTTTCATATTTGAGCATACTACGTGTATTCATGTGTGCACTTGGGTATCTTCACGTTTTTTCTCGGTATAGCCACAGTATCTGGAGCTTATGACTCAGAAAATCTTCACTGATTGAAAAAATATGAGCAGGAACAGGGGCAGGAAGCCAGGCTGTAAATCCAGACTGGCTGGCAGCTGGGCTATCAGCTCCCCACCCTCAGACAGGTTATCTTATCTCTCTGGGAACCCGATTCTTCATAAATTGGGAGTAGCCATAGGCACCTCGGAGTGTGTGCTGCTTACTACTGCTGCATCACCAGCGACTCCTTCAAACAGCCATTTTAATAGGCTTCCAGATCTTGTGGATCAAGAATTTGGACAGGGCATGGTGAGGATGGCTTGGCTCAGCTCCACAATGGCCGGGGCCTCTCCTGGGAAGATTTGAAAGCCGGGGGCCACTCAGCAACAGGGGGGCTAGGACCATCTGAAGGCGCTGACACTCCTGTGTTGGGCCAAGCGGGATGACTCAGCAAGTTGGCAAGTCAGTGGCCACCTGGAGTGCCTGTGTGTGGGCTCTCGGTGTGACTTGGTTTCCTTACAGCATGGCAGTCCTCAGAGTATTCCAGCAAGTGGGTTGGAAACTGCATAGTAGGCTTTTGTCACCCAGCCTTGGAAGTCACACAGCATTACTTCCCTGCACTCTCCTGGTCCAAGCGCTCTCAAGCCTGCCCAAATTCAAGGACCCTGGAGGGAGATTAGATTCCCCCTGTTGATGGCTGGGGTCACATTCTGGAAGAGCATGAGGGGTGATGTGAGGATAAAGGCACCTGGCACCTAGAAATTAAGGGTGTATTTTCATTCAGCAAATATTTATGACATGCCTACTATAGGCCCGACATTAGGCCAGTGCTGGGTGGACAGGGCCGGACACAGCAGCGTCCTCTCTGCCCTCCTGTGGCTTTCACGCTGGTGGGGGCTAAAAGTAGCGATCTGGTGTGGTTAGATCTGTGATGAGGACTAGGAATTTCATCTCCTTTCAGGGAGAGGGACTGGTTGAGTGTCTGGATCGGTTTATTTCATCTGAAGTGAGAATGAAGTGAATTTCCCTCTTGTGCACTTGCTTGCTGCTGCCTTCTCGGTGGTACTTCTGCAGACCTATTGGCTCATAGCCCTGAAAGGTGCCTCAGAAATCATCAGGTCTGGGGTCTGCAAGTATCTGACCCTGTTGTTCCATGCAGACTTTTCCTCCTTCCTAGAAAGGGGCTTAGGAGAGTGGTGGAGGTATAGAGAGTCACCTGGGGGACTGTCTTCAACCTGGACATGACCCCCCCATTCTGATGTGGGCCAGCCTGGGAGGGGAGAGGCAGGAGGAAGCTGCACAGGTGACTCTGACATCTGGGTGAGGAGCTCATGTGGTAGAGACCAGCACTTCTCAAATGACACTCTGTCAGTCCCCTGGAGACCCTGTTACACTGTAGCTTCTGATTCAGTAGGTCTGCGTGATGCCAGGGCCCTGCTGCCAAGCAGTGAGGGTGTAGGGAGTACCGGCGATGGATAGACAGAAGTGCCTGGTGAGGGTTGCCCCCACCAAATGAGGGGCCAGCTCTCAGAGAATGGGGTGCTGAGGGCTAGGCAGGTCATTTACCACATTTCTGTCATGTTTTGGCACATGGTTCTCAAAGATGAGGACTCTGTTAGAAACCATAATCACAATATATCACTTTTACACCTGAACAACCAAAACCACAGCCTTCTTTAACATATCTCAAGAAACCCCAAATCAGAATGTAAATTGGTATAACCACTATGGAAAACAGTATGGAGGTTCATCAAAAAATTAAAAATAGAATTATTAGATGATCCAGCAATCCCACTTCTGGGTACTTAGCTGAAGGAAATGAAGTCATTATCTCTAAGAGATATGTGCACTCCCATGTTCTTTGTAGCATTATTCATAATAACTGAGACATGGTTTGACTTACGTGTCCATCAGTGGATGAATAGATAAAGAAAATATGATATGTCTATATGGTGGAATATTAGTCAGCCATAAAAAGAAGGAAATCTTGCCTTTTGTGACAACATGGATGGACCTTGAGGGCATTATGCTAAGTGAGATACGTGGGCCAGAGAAAGACAAAGACTGCATGATTTCACTTTATGGAATCTAAAAAAGCCAACCTCATAGAAACAGAGAGTAGAAGGGTGGTTGTCAGGGAGGTGGGGTGGGGGAAATGGGAGTTGTTGGTCAAAAAGTACAATATTTCCAGTAATAGCATAAATAGGTTTAAGGGCATCAGGGTGACTCTCGTTACTAATACTGTATTGAATTCTTGAAAGTGGCTAAGAGAGTAGATCTTAAATGTTCTCACTACTACGACATACACCCACCAAAATGGGGATTATGTATGAAGGGAAGGATGTGTTACCTAACTTTATTGTGGTCATCATGTTGTAATATAAGTGTATCAAATCATTACATTCTATACCTTAAACTTACACAATGTTATATGTCAATTCTATCTCAAAGCTGAACAAAAGGGTAAAACATGGCAGGGAGAAATAAAGTTGTATCCTCGCTCCTCACACACACACACACACACACACACACACACAAAACAACAACAACAAAATCCAAATTCACAATGTTCCCAGAGGTGGCCTTGCTGTTTTCTTTCAAGGTCCACGCTTGTAGACATGTGGTGGAGAACACACTTTTGATTGTGCTTGTTGCTTACTATGGTTTTAAAGTAGTAGCTAAAAGTATATTTTGACAAAGGAATTAAGATTAAGCATTGTACAATGTACAAAGTAGTTTTAGTTTATAGTATATTTACAAAGTAAATATAGTTTAAGTCCCAATTGCCTCAGGGTTTCTTTTAAAATGCATCTCTTGTAGGGAGATAATCACAATTTTGGTTACTTGAGATGTATTTTATAATTATTTACAAAGAATAAACTGTAGTACTAAAAAGGGAAAATACTTTTGGATCAGTTCTTTATTTAAAAGTATTTGTAGCTATCTCGTGCCCTTAACAAATTCAGGTATCGAAACACACACACACACACACACACACACACACACACACACACACTTAATATCCTGTTGCCTTTAAAAACCCCCATCTTCCTTTTCAGGTGCATTGCTGTGTATAGCATGGTGAGCTGAATCACTTATGAAACTCTTGGTTACACCAGGACAAGTTACGCCAGCATTAAGATTTTTCTATTCATCTTCTAGGTTCACTGTACAACATTGTTCTTCTCCTTGCACATTTAGAACATTTTAACAATCCGGAAGTGTTTCAGCATGTATTTCTTAAAGATAAGGACTCTTTTCAAAACCATAATCCCAGTATTATTTTTACACCTACAACAACTAACAATGTTTCCTTATCACCAGACTTCCAGTTCAAATATTCAACGACACATAGTTGAAATATTTAAAAAGACATTTGTTCAAATCTGGATCTGGAAGGTCCATACTTTGTGACTGGCTCATTGTCCCCGGGTCTCTTGTAATCTAGGTTGCCCTGTCTCTTTTCCCTTTCTGTTGCATTATTTATTTATTTGCTTGTTTATTTTTGGTTGAAGAAGCTAAGTCATTTGCTTGTAGAGTTTCCTAGAGTTGAATTTTGTTGACTGCACCTCAGGGTGCCATTTGACATCTTCCTGGACCCCTGGATTCCTGGTAAACCAGCAGCAAATCCAGAGGCTTGCTTTACAGGGGGTGGCCCGTCCTTCGGTCACGAAGCTCTCGAAATCTGGTTGTCTCTCTTTGTAACGTTAGCAGCTGTTCGTGACCATGGCCCAGGTGCTGGATTACTTAGAGGTTGCAAGATGTTGATTGTCTCAGTCTCTCATTCCTTCTTCACTTGTCAGCCAGAATACTCCTATAAAGAGAAATTTCTCATCAACTATTTGGTTATCCTAAGTTTATATGGGAAAGGCAGGACAAATGTTTGATTCTTTCCCTTAATTTACCAGTTCTCAGAAAAGTGAATTGGTTCCCCAGTATTCTCCAAAGGCCATCATTGATTTTTTAAAAAAATTCACTATGAAACATACATCATATAACATATATCGATTTGGGACATCAAGCCTGTTTGACATGTTTCAATCCATTGCAATTATTTTTACTGATACTCATATTGTCCCATTTGTGGCCAGTGGGGAGCCTTTTCTCATTCACTACTGAATTCTTTTGACATGACTCTATTAGTCTTTGATGGCTTCCTTGCTTTGACAAGATGTTTCTTGTTTTTGACAAGGTGTTTCAGGCTTGTTACCTTTCCTGCCCCAGACTCAGAATCAGCCATTTCTACAAGGCTACCCGGCTTATTTTTTTAGTGAAAAATGGCATTCGGAAAGTAAATGCAATTATTTCTGGGGAAAAAAATTACACGCTACTCTTCTTGGATCATCCTTCTAAAAGTCTTTTGATGTGGCGCCGTTGATCCTTTTAGTTTTATTTTTTATTAACCTCATGTTTCAGTTTTGGAAAAGGCTTCAAATGTTTTAGCCCTAGTCCGGTTTATTTATGTATTATTCTGTTTGTCCAACTTTAAATTATAATCTTCAAAGGAAAAAAGTGTTGAGTTTTAACTTTACTTCTGTTTTATGTTAATCTCTGTCCATAAGCACTCACTATGTTAATCTCTGTCCATAAGCACTCACTAAGGGGTTTTCTGATACTGTAACAAAGTATTTACAATGTAGTTGATTAAAGAAATGTTCTTTAAGTAGATACTCGAGTTGCAAATTTTAGCTCCAATTTGCCCTGAAAGCTGTTAAAAATGCCAACTGAAAAGAGTTGCAAACCATGGGTAGTTTATATATAAATATATATAAATTATATATAATGAGTTATAATGTTGACAGACTCAGCATTGTTATCTGTTGTCACCCGTGAAACGCCATGAAACCACCAAGTGCACTGTCGCTAACAACGGCCACGTTCTGGTGTTGCAGGTGCTCTAGGTGTTCTCTCCAGAGTGGATGCAGGGGAGCTCAGAGTCGTTATGCTTCGAACAGTTTGAAATTCCAGACCGCCTGGAAGAGCCGTCGCCGTGGGGTTCCGTTCCGCTTTCAGCCTTGTGCGTTTCTCTCAGACCCTGTCTTCTTGGATTCTTGTCAAAAAAAAAAAATCACCCTTGGGTGCCTGGGTGGCTCAGTCGTTAAGCGTCTGCCTTCGGCTCAGGTCATGATCCCAGGGTCCTGGGATCGAGTCCCACATCGGGCTCCCTGCTCAGCGGGAAGCCTGCTTCTCCCTCTCCCACTCCCCCTGCTTGTGTTCCTGCTCTCGCTGTCTCTCTCTGTCAAATAAATAAATAAAATCTTTTAAAAAAAAAATCACCCTTGCAGGTTTCTCTCCACTCAGCGACAAGCGCCGCTTGAACGCCTGATGGGGCCAAACAGTCAGCTCAGTACTTGAGGGCGGAAACATTGGGCAATGTGACTTTTCTTTCAGGAGGCCCCACGCTATAGTGTTACACTTCCTTCTGCCTTCCGGGGGCTCACACTTTAGCGGGACCATTACACCTGGGGGTATAAGTGAAGCCTGAAGAGGGGCCTGGAGTCTGCTGGGGAAGGCAGCAAAGGTTTCCTGGGGCTTCCTGTCACCTCTGTCTACTTTCTTCCTTACTAGACAGTGCATTTCTTACTAACAGAAGGTCATGTAGTGACTCAGGCCTTGCCCTGGGCTGACTGACCCCCTTTTTTTTTCTGTGGAATTGTTCACTTCCCTCCTTTTGACCTGCTTCCCCTACTCTTCTTAACATTCTTGTCTCTTACAGCTCATTCCGCTTAGCTGCACTGAAGTCAGCAGAAATTTTGTCTTTCTTCTTTCATGCCACACGTCCACCTCTGGAGCCGTACTCCACCCCAGCCGCCCCCATACTATCCTTGAGAAAAGCCAGAGCTGTATTCTGTTACAGTCCTCACAAAGTATCTTGTCCAAAGGACCCTAAGAATTCCTTTTTATTTTTTTTTAAAGATTTTTATTTATTTATTTATTTGAGAGAGAGATAGCGAGAGAGAGTCCGAGCAGGGAGGAGAGGGAGAAACAGGGTCCCCACTGAGCAGGGAGCCTGATGCGGGACTTGATCCCAGGACCCCGGGATCACAACTCGAGCTGAACGTAGACACTTAACCGACTGAGCCACTCAGGCACTCCTTAAGAATTCGTTTTTAATAAAGAAGTTTAAGCAAACATTTTCAATACCTTATCCATAACCAAAGCGTTTTAACCATCCACGTAGTGTCTGTTGAATAAAATTGGTCCATGACATGAGTGGGTGTCAGGGAAGAAGCAATGTTTTCTAATTATTTTATTTTATATAATCTCTAATTAAATTAACACATAGTATAAGCAGACATTTGACAGTTTCTGCTTTCTTTTTAAAGTTTGGTTGGCCCCAAACCTTTTGGATCTTCTCAATGAGAAAAATAAGGGATCACCTTCTAATTGGGTACCTGTCTTTAAGTCTTGCCTTTGAATCTGAGAACCAGGCTGTCATTATAAAGTTGGGGGAGGGGGAAGCCATATCTATTTATCCTCAAGCCATTTTGTTACTTAAAACTGTCAAGTATTTATGTAAAGCAACATTCATGTGCTTTCTTTCTTCTACTGAAAAAAAAGGGTTATGTTTTCTTTAAGTGGCTAAACTGTTTTTGACTTAATTAATTTTTTATTAAACTGGTTTTCTAAGGTACAGTTTATTTTCTCCTCCATGACTGTTGTGTAAGAACCATTCTCTCTATAGGCTTATTAACCATAATCAATTGTCTTGATTCTTTGCTAGTTTTTTTTTTTTTTTTTTTTACCTGCAAAGTCATCTGTACACATTCTCTGTGCTTTCTTTTTTATTTAAAAACATCTTTTGGGGGCACCTGGGTGGCTCAGATGGTTGAGCATCTGCCTTCGGCTCAGGTCATGATCTCCAGGTCCTGGGATCGAGTCCCACATCAGGCTCCCAGCTCAGTGGGGAGTCTGCTTCTCCCTCTGCCCCTCCCCCTGCTTGTGCTCTCTCCGTTTCTCTCTCTCAAATGAATAAATAAAAATATTAAAAAAAAACCCTTCTTTTTCAGGCCGAGTTATTCTTCTCCACTCTATCGAAGGCTCATTCTTAGCTGTGCTACGTTTGCAGGGGTTAATTTCAGTCGGGAAGTGTTTAATAATTCATTGTTTCTGGCTCCTGGGTGAGGCCTGGTGAGGCCAACGCTTCCAAATGCAGGCTGTGAGAGACTTGCTCCCCAGCCTTTGTGAAGCACTTCTGGTTGAGGGAGCAGGCGACCTAACCACGACCCTGCATTCTCATCTTGGCCCCGGGTACCTCTGCTGTCAGGGGCGGGGGATGGCAGAGGTGGGGATGGAGTCGAGGCTGATCACAGTGGCGCTTGGGAGGCTTGGACCAGTGGACCATAACCTGTTTTGTGACTAACTGGTCATCTGGTTTTTTACTTTCTCTAGCCTTAGAGTCAAACAACTAGGCTCACATTTGTCATGGCATTTCATTGTGCTGAGTAATAGGCTGTGGTTTGGAGTAACACTTTCTCAGGCCATGCACTCATTTGCCCACACTTATTGAGCACCTACTATGTGCCAGATGCCCCGTGAGGGGGAAGAGATGCTTAGATCTGCCCTTTAAGGGCTCCCATTCCAGGGAGCAGAGAGGGAGGACATGTGCGGGGAGCCCTTCGCAGCACAACACAGACCTGTAAGGCTAGTGGCTCTGGTTTACGGAGCAGCTTCTGTGTGCAATTTACATGCATCATCCCTCATTGTTGCAGCAACCCAATGGATATATCACCTCCTGGTTTTAAGCACAGAGCCAATGAACTCAAGCGAGGTGTGTGGCCCCTTCCGCACAGCTAGCGTGTATCTATGCCGGAACTCACTCCTGGGCCTACCAGGCTTAGGGCCTGTGTTCTTTCTCCCACAGCTCATGTGTTCTGTGAAGATGCTTGGGCTAGAGATGGCGCGCGTTGAGAGATGGGCCTGGAGGCCAGCCTAGTGAGCAGTGTCACAGGAGTGTCCTTAGTGCCAAGGGAGGTGGTCAGCAGCGGCCCTTCTTCCCTCTCTCACAGCTGGCTGCTACTTTCTCTTCTCTCTTGATGGCTCTCTTTCCCCTCCTTGCTGAGGCCCAGTTCTGGGAGCTGCTGCTGGGCCCCTGCAGAGGTCATTTAACCCTGCAGGAAGCCATCCCTGCAAACGGTGCCCGGGGAGAGAGTTCAGGCCCAGTGACTCCTTGTTCACTGGAGTCTGTGTTCTGTGCCTGTCTTCCTTGGGGAAGCTCATGTTCAGTTTCTAACAGTTTCAGGCCTTGGGAATGACCCTTTATTGGCCCCCGAATGGTCTCCTTAGTGGTGTGTTTGTGAAGATGCCAGAGGAAAATGTGCTGGTGTGGAGGTCAGCTTTGTTGGACTTGGAGGTCCTCACAGGGCCAGTGGCCCTGACCCAGGAAGTTTAGGTCCCCAAACCCTCAGCCTTGACACTACCAAGACAGTATGGGATGGTGAGAACTGGGCCTTGTGCAGACTTGTATAGGGAAGAGTCTGTTGTTCAAAAAGTTGATGATGTAGAAGTGTATTTGTTAAGGTTCTCTGGTTGCAAGAAACAGAAACCAACTCACCCTCCATCGTAGTAGGGAAGAGGATTTACTGGAGGGCCACTGGCTGGTTTATAGGATGGAAGAAAAGCTGGAAGTTCAGGTCGAGAAAAGATGGCAATGAGACAGCCCCCGAGATCCCTGCCTCTTTTAAGAGCCCTGCTGGGGGATGTGCTCCATCTGCTGTTGTGAGATCTAGTTGAGTCCTGTGCTGGCAGAGGTGGGATATTTTCATGGGCAGTCCCATCAAACTGAATCTCATGGGAGAGGGGAGGGTCCCCCAAACGGATTTAACTTCTGAATGGGGATTGGTCTCTCCCTGGGACACAAAGGCAGTCAACCACCCGTAGTCTTTTTATTTTTAAAAGCTATATTGAGGTATAAAATTCTACCCATTTTAAGTGTACAGTTCGATGATTATAGTAAATTTACAGCATTGTGAAACCGTCACCACAATTTAATTTTAGAACATTTCCGTCACCCCAGTAAGAGCTTATATTCATCTGCGGTCACCCCCTGGCCTAGGCAAGCACCGATCTCTTTTCCATTTCATTAGATTTGAACATAGGTTCTTATATGTTCTTGACCGGTGTCATTTTTTCTGGGTATTCTGGGAACTTTGCTGCATATGAAAGGGAAAAACACCCCTGTTGCCTTGGACGGCTGTATGTCTCTGGTCTCAGTTCTCCTCCTTTTCACTCCGTATCTTCTCCTCTCTCACCGGGACCATGATGTGGAAGAGTTTAGTCCCAGCCTTGACGCTGCCATGGTTTAGCTCTCATCCTCTCTATGCCTCAGTCATGGAAACTTCCAGGCCTCAGTTCCTCATCTGTAAAATTAAGAAAAGGATTTGACAAGATGGTAATTAATGTTCTCTCTATCTCTAACGATCAGGAATCATGATCTTTCTCGGTGAAATCTTTTTTGGCAAACAATTACTTCTTGACTTTGTATGCTTTCTTCAATCAGAAAACTGGAACAAAACAAAAAATTATTCCTTAAAATTCACAAGTGAAGGGGCACCTGGGTGGCTCAGTTGGTTAAGCAACTGCCTTCGGCTCAGGTCATGATCCTGGAGTCCCAGGATCGAGTCCCGCATCGGGCTCCCTGCTCAGCGGGGAGTCTGCGTCTCCCTCTGACCCTCCCCCTTCTCATGCTCTCTCTATCTCTCATTCTCTCTCTCAAATAAATAAATAAAATCTTTAAAAAAATTCACAAGTGAAATGATTCTTTTTCTTTTTTTATTGAGATATAATTGACATATAAGTTTCAGGTGTACAACATAATGATTTGATATTTGTATGTATTTCAAAATGATCAACAGAATAAGTCTATTTACCATCCATCACCACACATAAATAATTTTTTTCTTGCGATGAGAACTTTTACGAGTTACTCTCAGCAACTTTGATATATGCAGTAAAGTATTATTAACTATGGTCACCATACTATACATTACGTCCCCATGACTTATTTATTTTATAATTGGAAGTTTGAACCTTTTGACCCCCTTCCCCCATTTCATGTCCCCCTCCCACCTCTGCCAAACCCTGCCTCTGTCAACGGCCAATCTGTTCTCTTGATCTATGAGCTTTTCTCTTTCTGTTTTTTTTTTTAAGAGTCCACATATAAGTGAGATCATATAATAATTAGCTTTCTTTGTCTTGCCCTTTCTTTCACTTAGCATAATGCCCTCAAGGTCCATCCATGTTGTTGCAAATGGAAATATTCCATTCTTTTTTATGGGTGAATATTATGCCATTATGTATGTGTACCACATCCTCTTTATCGATTCATCTATTGATGGACACTTGGGCTGCTTCCGTATCACGTCTCTTGTAAATAATGGAAGAGTGAACATAGGGGTGCAGATATCTTTTCCTATAAGTGTTTTCATTTTCTTCAGATAAATGCCCAGGAGTGGGATCGCTGGATCACCTGGGTAGTCCTATTTTTAATTTTTGGAGGGACCTTCATACTGCTTTCCATAGCAGCTGCACCATTCCCATCAGTGGTGCATGAGGTTCCCTTTTCTCCACATCCTCACCAACATTTGTTATTTCTTATCTTTTTGATTTTAGCCATGCTGACAGTCGTGAGGTGATATCTCGTTGTCGTTTTATTTGCATTTCCCTGATGATGAGTGATGTTGAGCACCTTTTTATGTACTTGTTGGCCATCTATATGTCTTCTTTGGAGAAATGTCTATTTGGAGCCTCTGCCCGTTTTTTAATCAGATTGTGTGTGCTTGGTTTTTGTTTGTTTTGTTTTGTTTTTGTTTTGCTGTTGAGTTGTATGAATTATTTATATATCTTGGATATTAACCCCTTATTAGATAATATAATTTGTAAAGATTTTCTCCTGTTCCATAGGTTGCCTTTTCATTTTGTTGATGGTTTTCTTTGCTGCGTATACATCTGAAATTCTTTATTTTTTTATTTATGTATTTTTAAAGATTTTATTTACTTGAGAGAGAGAGAGAGAGAGAGAGAGAGAGAGAGAGTGAGAACATGAATGGGGGAGGGGCAGAGGGAGAGGGAGAAGCAGGCTTCCCGTGGAGCGGGGAGCCCGATGCGAGGCTCGATCCCAGGACCCTGGGATCATGACCTGAGCCGAAGGCAGATGCTTAACGACTGAGCCACCCAGGTGCCCCTATTTTTTAATTTTTTTAAAAAAGTTCTATTTATTTGAGAGAAAGAGAGAGCAGGGGGAGGGGCAAAGGCAAAGGGAGAGGGAGAGAGAAATGAGCAGACTCCCTGCTGAGTGCAGAGCCCTGGTGTGGGGCTCTGTCTCCTGACCCCAAGATCATGACCTGAGCTGAAATCAAGAGTCAGACGCTCAAGCGACTGAGCCACCCAGGTGCTCCCATCTGAAATTCCTAGAGCTTAAAACTGAATGAGAGGTTTGTGGCATCATCTGTATATAAAGGAAATTAATTGGAAAACTTTTATTCTCCTTCATGCTCCTTGGTTTATTCAAATATTTGTGAGCTGGACATGATGCTCGGCAAGGGAGGTAGAAACCTGAAACCTGAAGAAGATAATGGCTCTTGCCAGACAGAGCTTGCAGTCTGCCTGGGCCGAGCCACTGTGAACTTGTGGTGTGCTAAGTGGTGCCAGGAGACAGGAAATTCAGTGCACAGAGGTGGGGAGGAGCCGGGTCACAGAGTGGGGCCTCTGAAATGCCACCGTGAGAAGTTTGCTGTGAGAAGGTGCTTGGCAGCTGGCTCAGCCAACCGACAGTTAAAAATCAGCCATTTCATCTTTGGGGGAGGACACATTCCAGCAAGTGTGAAGGCAGAGATCTGGGTGGTTGACACGTTTTGCGTGTTAAAGGAGACAGCTCTGTCTGTCCGTACACACGGGTTAACTGTAGCTTAAGCATTTGCAGCAGGGCCAGATGCAGCAAATGTGCGGAGGCTGGCTTTTGGCAGAGCAGGCAGCTGGAGGGGGGTATTTTTCTGACAGGGAGACATTTTTAAGTTTTGTAATTTATGGTGTCTTTAAATATGGGATTTTGTTTACTGTTGCCCTAATTACACCTCTGATATATTTTATTTAGCTTAGTGTTTTAATTTTGTGCTCATGCCCACAGGTAGTTTCCCAAAGGGTACCATTAGCAAAAAATCTTAGGTAATATTTTATCATTCCTGCAGCTACCTGCAGCTTCCCGAAGCCAAGGAAATGGGTTTTGGGGATGCAGACTTTCTCATGGGTTCTTGTCAATATTTTGACTGGGTTTATGAAATGTGAGGTCTTGATTTCCTGTCTGCCAAGTATTATCCTAAATTATCTCTGTCCAGTGAAAGTATAGTACTAGGCCACATGTGTAATTTTAAATGTCCCAGTAGCCACGTCCATAAGGTAAAAAGAAACAAGCTAAATTAATTTGAATAATATATTAACCCAGCATAGGTAAAATATCATTTCAACATGCAGTAAATCTAAATTTATGAGATATTTTACATTCTTTTTCTCCCCATTAGTCTTTGCCACCTGCTTTGTATTTTATAGCCCATCTCAATTCAGACTAGTGACAATTCAGGTCCTCAATCGCCAAATGTGGCCGGCGATACTGTAGCGGACAGCCAAAGTCCAGAACTTTCCAAAGGCTTACAGACAACACAGGACAGAACCTTTCAAGGGGGTAGGAGAGACACAGCTTCATGATTTATGAACCCTTAGGAAAACCATACATAGGTTTCCTCCTCTTAGAGCAACCTGATACATAAAAATTCATCTTGACAGGAAAGGTAAAGCAGGAAGTGATTATTCATGTTACAAAAGAATTAACCACAGGATTCTTTAAATAGCAAGCTCCCTTAGTGCACTGAAGAATCTGACTCAATTTGCAAAAATGTGATTGATGCTTGGCATTTTGGTACCAACTTGGTTGGGCAGAGAACTACCTGCCATTATAAAAGGCAAGCGGAGAAGTTGGTGTATCATGGCCTACTGAGCACCTACTACATGTCATGGATGCTCATAGGAGAATGAGAACAGAAGTAAGAACTAAGGGTGAGCTGTACCCAGAGGGCCTTTAGACGCTCACTGGGAGCATGAGACACATGTGAAGCCACCACCACAGAGGATTGCCTTGAGGCCAGGGCCCAGGGAGGACTCGGGGCCAGAGGGGCCAGGAAGGTGATATGAGGCAGTCGGGGCCCAGCTGGCGCCAGAAGGCAGACAGGGCGTATGTGATGACTTAAGTGTCTAGGAGATAAAACAAGTGTAAATCTGGAAAGACTGGGTCGATAAGATATTGGGAGGACGCAGAAATTATGTAGTTATGCTTTATTTATCCCTGAGCCCCTAATTCCTAATCCCCAGCCTTCCTTACAGTAAGCATCGATTAAGGTGTGTCCTCGGGCTCATCAAACAGAAGAGAGAGACTGAAGGAAAACCAGGGTGTGTTTCTCATCACTTTGCAACTGTAGCTGGCAGCTCTTTACTCCCCAGTAACCATCCCGAAGCAGATTTCTCCGTCCCTTTCCAGCTTCATTTTGGGAAGGCCCACATACAGAACAGAGAAGGTGAGACTTGTTCTTTAGGAAAGAAGAAGCAAGGTTACTATTCTGGAAGTTAATGGGGTTCTGACTCCCCCAAAATACACAGGATTCAAGTTCAGTATCTAGGTGGACTATTGACTGGATTCCTCCTTAGCAGCCTTCCTATGCTCTCTCTACCCCCCAGACAGGTCCCGTGTGCTGCCCCCCCATTCCACTCCCCACAATTTCCTGTTCCCATCAGACAGACTATGAGCTTTTATCTCTAAGTGCTAATAGGCTCCTTGGGGAGCCTAAGTCCGTGTTCCAAGCCTTCTCTTAGTTAAAAAAATACCTATTATTAAAAAAGTAATTATTTCCATGTATATATTTATGTGCATATACTACTGTACTAGTTGATTGAGAAAACCCAAAAGAGGCTTCTAACCATTTGTTATGAGGTTTAGCGGGCTTGGGGAACACATCAGATTGAGTATTGTATGACTTTAGACATTGGTAGAAAATGAAGGCGTTTGTCTTCATAGCTCAGGTACATACTTTCAAACATCTTGCAATCCCAATAGTTCCATACTATAATTAGGTAATTTACACCTGTATCAATGGTGGAAAACAACCTGTATTATAAATTGTCTTGATGATTTAGGTTTTTGGTCATCCGCCTGTAAGACCTGGTTGGCCTGTCCCCACATAGCTGGCAAAGAGCTCATACCAGGAGCAGAGAGTGGCACCTCCGCCATTTCCTTGTTTACTTGGTCACATGTTGAGTATTCTCTACAACCCCTACTTTCTTTCTTTCTTTTTTTTTTTTTAAAGATTTTATTTATTTGACAGCGAGAGAGGGAGAGAGCACAAGCAAGGGGAGCGGCAGGCAGAGGGAGAGGGAGAAGCAAGCTCCCCGCCGAGCAGGGAGCCCGATGCCGGCCTCGGTCCCAGGTCCCTGGGATCATGACCTGAGCCGAAGGCAGACGCTTAACCGACTGAGCCACCCAGGTGCCCCCAACCCTTACTTTCTTAACACAAATCTTTTCCAGCCTTTCATCCATTTAGTGAGAGGTACTAGCCATAAAGAGGCTTTATCAGGAGGCCTCAGAGAATTGCAGGGGCCTCACGTAGCTGAAAGCTGGCTCTGGCTCGAGCCGCCATTCTTGTCCAGGAGCACCGCTGTCCCTCAGGCTGCTTCCTGTCCCCAGAGCACCCTCGACTGCTGGCCCTAGAGGTTGGATGAAGGAACCAGTGTCATTCTGCAAATGGAATATTTGCGGAGTTGAATTTTTCTCTTTTTAAAATTAAAATAAAATGAATTGATGTTCTAATTTTTTTTTTCCATCATGTCAACTAATCCCTGAAGCAAGCGCATCACACTTGGGAGAATGCTGGCTCAGAAAATGATCGTAACTGCTTTGCTGAGCTTCAGGTTCTTTAATTGGGAAGATGAACATCGTAACATTGTGAGGATTAAATGAGATAATGCAGGAAAATGTCGGGCACAGAAACAGTGGTTGCTGTAGGCTCCATTCCAATAGCAGAGCTTCAGTAGGTCCCTGTCTAGGTCATTTGAAGAAAGTTGTTTTTTTTATTGACCTGATTCTGATTGTTGTGATACTCATTTGAACTGCTGGTGAGCAGAGCACGAGGCAAGAAAATAGAAGTGTTTCCGCCTTTATACTGGCCAGGAACCAGGAAGAATCTGAAATTTGAAATCTGAAAAGAATCTTTGTTTATGCTCTTATGCTCCTCCTTTTTGTTTATAAGTGATGAGAAGGGTTTACAACTCAACTTCATCCTGGCCAGATTCATGATAGCAAAGTCAGCCAGCTAATTTTGGAATGAAAAAATTATCCAGGCAAGGAAATTTCCCTTTGGGGTGCTTATGAACAGTCTGGGTTTGCTGACATGAATGGACAGGGTGAGCATGCCAGTCTGGATAGCCAGGGTCTTCTGATCTGGAAGCACTTTGGGAATTCATCCCTAATGGATATGCAAAGCCCATTTGATGGGGGGCCCACTCACCTACCAACCTTTTTCTGGGAAACCTACCCCAGTGGACCGAAACTTCAAAAGTCATGTATGCTTTTTTGTCTCCTACTGAAGAAATCTTCAGCCAAGATTACTAAGGTTTGATTCTGTGCTTTCTTATGAAGATTTTATAGTTTTAGCTCTTAGATTGAGGTCTGTGATCCATTCTGAGTTCATTTTTGTATGTGTGCTTCGTGTAGGGCTCACGTAAAACTTTTCCTCTTCCATTTCTGTAATCCCTAAATTGCTAATTCACTACTTGAGGGTTCACCTAATTTTTGCTACCCTTCTGTTTATTCATTTGCCCTTCATTCATTTATACTGACCTACAAATATAGAAGGAAAAGGACAGGAGGTTTATTGGTTGAGGGGGTTGTGAGGCAAGACCCAAAGTGTAGATGAATTGCATAATCCATCTGTGGGTAAGTTAACACGCTCAGCATTGCTTAGCTCTGCTAACGTGCATCCAGTACTTTGTCAACAAGAAGACCCATCTGTGTCATCTGTTGCCTCCCCCTATGACTAAGTATAAAACATCACCCCAGATTGGGAGAACGCTTTAAAATGGTACGCCTGGGTGGCTCAGTTGGTTAAGCGTCTGCCTTCGACTCAGGTCACGATCCTGGGGTCCTGGGATCGAGCCCCAGTGTCTGGGTCCCCCACTCAGCAGGGAGTCTTCTGGAGATTCTCCCACTACTCATGCACTCGCTCGCTCTCTCTCTCTCAAATAAATAAATAAAATCTTTAAAAAATGGTGTTGCCGCCTGAGGGGCCCTCTGTTGAGAGGGCAGCTGTGCGTGCAGGCATAAGCAGTCTGAGACGTTGGCTTGGCCACTGGGGCCCTCAGTGTCAGCTGTCCTTACACATGTTGGGGCTGAGAGAGGGGCATTTTCTCTGTAGAGTGGCACTTATTATCACCCACATTTTGCATGCCTGAGGCCCAGAGAAGTTAACGTCACATGGTTAGTCTTGGCAAGAGTGGGGGCACTTAGGTACCAAACCTGCGTCCGTTAACTACCTTCTCTGCGCTTGGAGAAATGATGCTGCGCTCCTTCCGGGAGTGCAGATATTGTTGGCCTTCTGCCATTGTGTGATTTCCTCTCTGAAGCTCCCGCTGGCCCTGAGACCCATAGGCTACTCTGACTGTGCCTGACCACGGACCTGTGCTTTGTGGTTTCTGTACGACAGGCCTCAGGTTAACCAAAATCAGGTTGCTGTGTGGGGCCCTGTTATTTTTAGTATCCGTAGAGGGGAACTCCCTTTAATACGACTACTGATCTTCCAGGGCTGGTGGGCCTTAGCAACATCTGATCTAAAGTGCTCTTTCTTCTGTCCCTGTTCCTTCCAGTGGAGGCCATAGTGGAGTTTGATTACCAGGCCCAGCACGACGATGAGCTGACGATCAGCGTGGGTGAGATCATCACCAACATCAGGAAGGAGGATGGAGGCTGGTGGGAGGGACAGATCAACGGCAGGAGAGGTTTGTTCCCTGACAACTTTGTAAGAGTGAGTACAACGTGAAACCCTTTTCCTGTCTCCTGTGTGGGTTCTACTGACCAAAGCTTTGGGGGCACTTGAGGAATTTCATGGGCTCTCTTAGGGGATGAATTGACAGTTTGACCTCTTGCGTGCTATCAAGAAGAGCATGTAGAGCTTTGCACCAGCTATCTAGAGACCCATTTTGAAATCACTTTCTTAAGGCCCAGAATGTTCTCTTTTTAAACTGTGTCACTTAGAAAATGCTGGAAAAATATAAAGCTGGTTAAACTGTTTTTATTTATGTACTTGTTCACTTGCTTTGATGTTTTAAGGGAATTTTATCCTTTTCCATTCCGTTCAAAATGAGGTGAAAGTAGTTTTGACTATTTAAGTCAAGTAGCAATCAAACTAAATGTAGAATTCCAGTTATGCTATGTTTTCGACCTTTATATTCACATCGCTTTTTTGATGGGAACTATATTGTTTTCCTTTCCCCTTTATGGCCATGAAGCATTGCATAAAATCTACTTTTTCAGTAAGGTCTGGAAAATTATGCCCTTTGCAGGAATCATCTAGGGGTTGATTACAAAAATGCAGCTCATTCATGTTAAGAAATTATATACTGCAAGTTGTACATAATAGTTGGGATTGGGTAAAAAAAAAAAAAAAAAGGCAGGTCACCTTGAGGCTGTTCCCTGTGGGAAATACCAAGTAGGTCTAAAAATTTTTTGTACCATAAACTTTCTATCTAATGCTGGAGGAGATTAGATTGTTCTCGGTAGGAAGGGCTGTGTGCACAAATCCCCAGGGCCTCTTCTGTAGTTTTGGGGGGTAGCAGACCATGCCTAAGACCTGCGGCTGTGGGGAGCAGGTGGTGTGGGGAATGCTGGGCCTAGAGAAGCAGGTGCCCTGGTCAGAGAGCCTCAGGGGCTATGTTGGGAGGGTTTTATGAAAAGGGATTGATGATGAAAAACAGTGTCCAACCCCTGGGCCCTCTACCTGTACCCTGCCCCCCAAGTCTAGAACAAATAGGAACTCAGTTCAGTGTCTTTCCTCAGGATCTTGCCTCAGAGTGATCCTGCTAACACTTCTTTTGTTCATTTCTTTTTGTTGTGCAGAAGGCTGGAGGAAGTTTTTTTGGTAACATGCTGATAAACTTACTTTCTGTAAATAGTTGTGGGAGTGCAGACTTTTTTTGTTTTCTTACCCTATAGTTGAACCTAGCAGCTCTCTCTTTAAGAGTAGGAAAGCATTACATCTGGGCTACCACAGATTGACTCTGTTGAACTGATGTACAAATGGGGGTGAATTATTTTGCCCTTCCAAACAAAATCCCCAATTTTGGGACAAGGACTGTCCTTGAGGTTGAGCAAATTCTGGTGGGGAAGGAGGGTTTTTCCAGATAAAAGGGGGAAAGTTTGGTGTGAAGATGGAGGACTAAGAAATGAGAGAGGAGGACCATGGGAAAGAGAAAGGAATATCTGGGAAAGAGAGAAGAGGATCCTGGGAAGGAGGTGAGGACTGTGGGAAAGAGAGAGGAAGACTCTGGGAAGGAAGGGAGGACTTGGGAGGAGAGAGAACATCCCTGGGAAGGAGTAGGGACTACAGTGCTGGCACCAGTTTTGGGTGGGGGGAGGCCCTATTTTGAAAGCCTTATTTTGATGTCCTTTAGGCTCAGTGCCCCCTTATTCCAAACCAGAAATCCGTAGACTCAGAAAACTTCTGAGTTGGACTTTGCTCAGGGCTTAAGGCTGGGCCGCCTACTTAGGCGTTTGGCGGGGCTGGCAGGCACCAGGACAGGGAAGCGCAGAGCGGGAAGAGCCCAGGCAGGCTCAGAACCTCTCCTCCTTGCTCAGGGGGTGCTGGGGGGCGGGAGCTCCTCACTGTGAGCCCGGGGTGATGTGGTCCTGGCCGAGGGGCCTCCCTCCACCCTTCTCCCCCTGCTGGGCCTGGGGCTGGGCCTGGGCCTGGGGCTGGGCCCGGGGCCACCACCGTGGGCTCCTGCCCTCTGGCTTCCCTGGGCTTTGGCCCAAGGGGAATGCTGGTAGGAAATGGTCAGGAGGGAGGGAGGCCAGCCAGGTCAGGGATTACTCTGCTGGCTCGCTACCCCGAGGTTGTCCTTCTGCCAGACGGTGGCTGCTCCTAAGTCCCCTTCCTCCACGCTCCTTTCTCTTCATCCCCTGTTTCTAGCCCCGCCTCCTGCCTCGCAGTTTCTCTGTACCTCACCCACTTGGTTGTGGGGTGGGGAGTCTCCTTCTTAGTCCTGCCTCAGATTACCTAATTCGGGCATGCAATCTGTTTCCTTTTTCGAGCCCGACTACCTCATGTGGCCACTCTGAGGACTAAAGGAGGCAGGACTTAGCACGTGGCTGGCCACCTACTGAGTGTGTCCCCATCCATGTCACCCTCTCCCCTGGCCCGAGGGCCTAATGACTTGTGCTCTCACCTCAGCTAGAGCACTTCCAGTGCGGGAAGTCACACTCTAGGGAGGTGCTCCTTCCACCGGAGCCAGAAAGGATGTGGCAGGAACGGCTAGGGCTGCGCCACTTGTGGCTGCCACATTTGGCAGAAAAAGAAACTTCTATTCTTTCAGATGGCTGAGTCTATTTTCAAGTCTTCACCCACTGGGAATGTTTTAGGCCTATTATTGAAAAACCTAGTGGGTGGATGCAGTGGGGTTTAACAATAACTCAAACTGCCGTAGAGGGTTCTAGAAGCTGAAAATACGTCTTTAGGTAATAACAATCATATTGGCTTAAGTTTGCAGTTTTGAGAGTGGGTTTACATGTGCTTTATTTAGCTCAAGAATAATTTGTCCCTGGATTGAATTGGGTAGTCTTGTGGAATCCCACTGTTTGTTTGTGTGCCTTTATGCCAGTGTTGCCACGATCAGAGAGCTTACCTTACGCGCTTTCTTGATTCATTTATCGGATCCTAAATCAGTGTCCTTATGGAGCATGGTCCCCCAAGGTGTTGGGATTCAGTATCCACCCTCAACTCTGTATTGTCTCAGTTTCTCAAAGGAAAACTACCCGCCATTCCAGTCACCCCCTTCTTAAGAAGATGCCTGGGCTTTGCCAGCTCCTGGGCTGAGATTTGTTGGCAGGCGTAAATGTATCCAACCAGGGTACAGTCCTGCCCTTTTGGGTTTATCCTCCTTTTTCTTTTATTTAGTTAGTTCTTACTTATTTACTGTACACGTGAAAGAAGAATCCTTTTAAATCCCCCTTTCCTTTCTTCTCCCTACCTACTTTTTTTAGAATCCATTTTTCTCTATCTCTCCTCTTTTTTTAAAAAAATTATTCATTGTTAGGTGAAATTTACATAGAGTAAAATGCCGAAGTCATAATTTACCTCTTGGTTATTTTCTTTTTGTAAGTATGTACCTCTGTAACCATCATTCAGGTCAATCCTATTTCTGTCCCTCCAGAATCATGCCTTTTCCAGGTCATTCCCCTTCCCATAGGTAAGCTGTCATTATAGGTGAGGCTTGCCTGTATTTGAATTTCATATAAATGGAATCAACAAGTATGTGTTCTTTTAGGTATGGCTCCTGTTGCACAACAAAATGTTGTTGCATACATCAGTACTTTGTTCTTGCTGTAGAGTATCCCATTTTATGAATATGCCAGCATTTGTTTATCTGTTCTCCTGTTGATGGACATTCGGGTTGTTTCCAGTTTGGGTATTTTATGATTAAAGGCTCTGAACATTCTTGTGTAAATCTTCTTACAGACATAGGCCCTTGTTTCTCTTGTGTATTTACCCATGGGAGTGGCATTGCTGTGCACTCACTTTTAAGTGTATGTACTTTTTTCTGTTTAAAGCTGTGGCCTCTGTGGATGGGTAGGGGGTGTCATGCCTGTGCCGGAGCCCTGTTTGTGCCACATTAGCCCGCTGAGCCAGTCAGCCTGAATCTGGTTGTCTTCATGTAGCTGCCCTATGAGCATGACAGCCGAGGAGCCCCAAAGCCTGGAACTCACTCTCCCAGGGACCATTTGATTGTTGGGCCCAAGGAGTATCTAAGACTCCTTCTTAAATTGTTGAAAACATGCTGATAGAGAAAGTTTTATTGTGTCAAAATTTTATTGGACTCATTCAGTGAGGGAACTAGCAGAATCACAAAACTGATTCAGTGAGGATATGAGGAACACATGAAGAAGTCAGTGCAGAAGGGGATGTTCAAATAAGATTGCAAAGTTATATTCAAAACAGGTTCGTGTTTTAGAGAACAATACAGTCTTAACCTCTGGGGTTATCATCTCTACCAGAGAAGAAAAAAAGAAAGGAGCACACCTTATCATTTTTCTTTTTTTAAAAATAATTTTTATTGTTATGTTAATCACCATACATTACACCATTAGTTTTTGATGCAGCATTCCGTGATCCATTGTTTGCATATAACACCCAGTGCTCCATGCAGAGTGTGCCCTTCTTAATACCCATCACCAGGCTAACCCATCCTCCCACCCCCCCCAAAGAGGTGAAGGATCTGTACTCAGAAAACTATAAAATTATCATTTTTCTGTATGTTATCCTCTGACTTTTATAGGGTGGTAAAATGTCCTAATAAAGTGTTAGTTAAATCAAGTTACATTTCCACAGAGAATCACATGATCCTGCCTGGGGTGGAGCTTAGAGAAAATATATCAGCATGACATTAAAAGGTCCCACCATCATCCTTTTTCGCCTAATTTTTAAGTTTTGGATTTTTTTTTGGAATGGACCACAAAAGACTGTAATTTGGGGTGCAGTAGTAAGAGGTACTAGGATGAAATCCTCAAAGTCATTTATTAAAAAAAAACAAAAAAACAAAAATGCTGCCCTTCTGGGATCTGAAACTGCCACATAAAACAGAAAGATGGCTACCTATTAAAGGCAGATATGGACTTTTTCATAGAAGTTCATCTTCCCCCTGTTGGATTTAATTACCAAGGTCTTTCTTTCGAACCTTACGCCCGGATTCAGACAGCAGTGTATTTTAGTCCAGCAGAGGATTTCTAAGCAGCCTTTTTCTGGGTTCTTCTGACGTGTATCCACAGATATACATTTTTTAATGGCCAGCCAAAGGAATTTTAAAAAAGAAAAAACCTTGAAACTTTAGCTTGGGCCCACAGGCATATGGCTGACTGCTCTGGGAGGGGACCCTTGGTGAAACATAACCGGACCCAGGCCCTCAACGTTTTGTTGTACACAAATAGACGTGTGGAAAGCAGGAAGCTGCGGTACAGGTTAGAAGAATATGCTTGTTGGTTTTGAAATTGATCTGATGCTGTCTGTGAGGAAGTAAACCATTCTCTCTGCCTATTTGTACATGTGTTAGGGAAACGTACACTTTGCGCGCTGTGGGCCCATCGTTGAAGGCTGAGCTGTGTTGACTTGTAGCTTGCATGTCTAATGCTGAGTATCACAATTTTCAGCTTGGTTTCCCATTGCCTCAGCCTCTATTTGCTAGGTGTTTCAGATCTCTCTTCGGCATATCCAGAGCCTGTTTTGTATTTGTGTAAAGTGGTTGAAGAATATAGTTGTTTCATAATCAGTGAGGTGAAAGGTCAGGATTTTGCATATTTGTACCATTCAGAGAGAAAGCTCACAGTTACTTTGCTGGGTTTTTTTTTTTTTTTTTTTTGCACTAATGCTGCTTTTAATGGCTCAATATAGAAGTAGAAGGTTTTTCTCATTTGAGCTGATAGAAGTTTTAAAACATGGCTACTCTCAAGTAGCCTCATAATAGATTTGTATCTCAGGCTGACAGGGCTGTATACAAGATACAGGACAGGATGGAGATTATTTCTTGTTTTTTTTTTTTTTTTGTGGGGTGAAAGAATTAACTGCTAACCCAGCATCATGATTGTACTTATTGGGGGAAAAAATGTTATGTTTTGGTGGTGGTTTCATCTTCTGTTTCTTTTAGTTGGGTGAGAAATAAAAGGAAATTTGCTTTCTCAAATTTGACATTTTCTTGTTAATACACCTTTTGTTTTGGTAGGTGGCCATCCATTAAGCCTGTTGGAGTCCTCCTGAGTATTTCTGAATTGTGTTGTGAACACGTGTGTTTGAGCCCAAGCAACTTGTCTTCTTATAGCATTTAGTTGTTGTTTGCTTTCTTGTTAGACAAAATATTAGCAATATATCCTTTCCATCTTCCCTGCCATTAAGATTCCAAATCCTCATCAAACGTTTGAAAACCAGGGGGAGAGTAGTAAAAAAAAAAAAAAAAAAAAAAAGTTTTTACACAAACGATCCCTTTTTTAAAAAATATTTTTTTGCTTTTATTTTATTATATTAGTCACCATACATTACATCATTAGTTTTTGATGTAGTGTTCCATGATTCATTGTTTGTGCATAACACTCAGGGCTCCATGCAGTACGTGCCCTCTTTAATACCCATCACCAGGCTAACCCATCCCCCCACCGCCCTCCCCTCTAGAAACCTCAGTTTGTTTCTCAGAGTCCGTAGTCTCTCATGGTTCATCTCCCCCTCCGATTCCACCCCTTCATTTTTCCCTTCCTACTATTTTTTTTTTTTACATATAATGTATTATTTGTTTCAGAGGTACAGGTCTGTGATTCATCAGTCTTACACCATTCACAGCGCTCACATAGCATATACCTTCCCCAGTGTTCATCACCCAGCCACCGCAACCCTCCCACCCCCTCCCCTCCAGCAACCCTCAGTTTGTTTCCTGAGATTAAGAGTCTCCTATGGTTTGTCTCCCTCTCTGGTTTCATCTTGTTTCATTTTTCCCTCCCTTCCCCTATGATGCTCTGTCTTGTTTCTCAAAATCCTCATATCAGTGAGATCATATGATACTTGTCTTTCTCTGATTGACTAATTTCACTTAGCATAATACCCTCTAGTTCCATCCACGTTGTTGCAAATGGCAAGATTTCTGGGTTTTTTTTTTCTGATGGCTGCATAATATTCCATTGTATATATATACCACATCTTCTTTCTCCATTCACCTGTCGATGGACGTCTTGGCTCTTTCCACAGTTTGGCTATTGTGGACATTGCTGCTATAAACATTGGGGTGCACGTGCCCCTTCGGATCCCTACATTTGTATCTTTGGGGTAAATACCCAGTCAAACTATCCCTTCTGTAAGCCTGGGCCTGTGCTGGAACTTTCCCCGAACTCTAAATTTCTACTTCAAGTTATTGAGCTGTAAGTTGTAGCCGTATGAGAGGAACAGATCACTGAAAAGACATACATATGTGTTCACCCTTTTCCTCTGATGATCTCCATCTTCAAGTCAAATTTGAACTCTGTCCCCTGTGTCCTTTTCAAGTCTTGACAAAGAGCACAGTCCCCTCACTGGAGCTGTCCGTGCTTCTCACGTCTGCTTGCGTGTGCTGTGTGGTCAAGGGCAGTGATGTGGGGGCCTGGGGTCTTGGGTAGACTCCCAAGACACTTTCCTCTGTCCCTCTGCCTGTGGTGGCAGCTTGCCCCCCCCCCCCCCCCACACTCTCCAGAGCAGATGACCTGAGGCATCACGGCTCCTTGTTCACATGGCTTGTCAATGAGGAAGACTTGTCTACGCCTTCATTATTCCAACTTTGTTGGCTCTCTAGTGTCATTGAATAACATGGAAGCACATCCCTCTCTCTCCAAATAAATACTGCTGCATCATTTCTTCTAATGGTGCCTCTGCTCATTGGTTTCTGAGTCACACCTGTCTTTCCACTTTCAACGGTGGAATGTGGCCCCCTAGTTACTGGTAGGGTTCACTTTAAGCATCAAGCGAATCCTTGCCCAGTGGTTTCACAATACTTGTGACTTTAGGCACCAGTTCAGATAGCTTTCACTTTGTCAGCACCTTAATTCTGGACCCACAAGTGGAATTCTCGATGAGATCATATAAGCTGCTGATGGAACAGGTCTGTGAGTAAGACAAAGATCATTACGTATTTCTCAACTGTCAGAACTGTGCGGTGTTTACTACTGAATCTGAGACGGAGGCTCTGGAGGAATAATGGTAGCAGAAGTGAGCTCAGAAATGAGAGAAAGACATTCTCTCTGGAAATACAAATATATAACGGAGGGGACAGGTGTCAGGGTGGGGGGTGGTGCTTCACTTACAGTCTAGTTTGGATCTGATTGTCTTCCTGTTACAAAGGAGAGAGCACTTGCTACAGGACATACTACGAAGAGGTCGTGTGGCAATTAAGTTCAGTGCAAGACTGAATCAAGCTTCCTGTATTATGGAAGCAAACTTAGGTTTTATGGACCTGGCGAGCATGTGGTTTAAACTGCTTTCTGGCCCATGGACCCTGTCTGGGAGACTGCTGCCCCTGCCACACTCATTGCTTGAAGACCCTGTGTCCCGGGGAATCGTGAAGGACTGGGTTTCTACTCATTCTGCTCTGGGTGGGTAAGATATGGTTTCTTCCTTGTCATTCCTTATGCTTTTTCTGGGCAGAGGCACTTGTTCATGGTAGTGGGAGGAGGTGGACAACATGGCGCTGCTCCTCGTGAAGAGAAGAGGGAACAGTGGGTGTTGTGTCCGAGGGGCCACCGTGCCCACCCCTTGGGCCCAGGCTCTCGCTGCTGCTCAGGCGGAAGCTATCGGCCGTGGGACGGGCTGGTCTTTATTTAAAAAATTTACTTCAACAGGGGCACCTGGGTGGCTCAGGCATTAAGCGTCTGCCTTCGGCTCAGGTCATGATCCCAGGGTCCTGGGATCGAGCCCCGCATCGGGCTCCCTGCTCCGTGGGAGGCCTGCTTCTCCCTCTCCCTCTGCCTGCCGCTCCCCTTGCTTGTGTTCTCTCCCTCTCTCTGTCAAATAAATAAATAAAATCTTTAAAAAAAATTTTACTTCAACAAATGGCATAGAGTAGAGATTTCCAAGTTACTCTTCTACATTCAGAGACCCTGAAGTGGATCTCTCTCATCAAATTTCACCTTTTTAAAAAAGATATATTTTATTTTTAGAGAGAGAGAGTGAGAAGGAGTGGGGGGCGGGGGTGCCGAGGGAGTGAGAGCATCCCGAAGCAGATTCCATGCTGAGTGTGGAGCTCCATCCCGGACCCTGAGACCATGACCTGAGCTGAAACCAAGAGCTGGCCGCTCAACTGATGGGGCCACCCAGGCGCCCCAAATTTCACTTTTCCAAAAAACTCTCAACCCAAGGGCCGTTAATTTTGTGCATGATATGGAATATTATTTTCAAGATATTTGTCTCTCTGAGAAAGGTAGCAGGAGTTTTCTGGGTATGTTATATAATGTGCTCACAGCATCTAGTTGTGATATGCTTGGCTGTGCGAGGGTCTGCTGTACTTGTGGAGGGAGCATTTACTGGGTGTCTGCTCTGGCTGGGCACCAGAGGCTACCAACACAAACGAGACACATTAAATGGAATATTGTATTGTCACAAATGTAACTTCTTCCATAGGATAACACTTTTAGCTCCTATGACCTGGCCTTTGGTCATTTTCTACTCTGGACAGCATGGGTTAGACATTGTTCTGCAAAGATGTTCCTGATTAAGACACCACTTGGAAGGTTTGGACTGGATTAATCAGGCACTTGTGTTAGAATGTGCTAAATGAACCTACAGTTGGTTTTCTTGTGGCCCTGATTGTTGTTACTTTATGGAATAATAATGGCTACATTCTATTCCAGGCTTACTGGCTGCCTGGCACTGCGTGTATAAACTGCCAGTGTCTGACTGTGTACAGTGGCATTTGTTGAGCACTTACTGTATGCCAGGAAGGAAGGAGGCTAAGCCCTTCACATGTTTTATCTCATTAAATCCTTATACCACTCTGTGGCATAGGTACTGTTCTTTTTTATCCTGCCCATTTTTCAGAAGAGGTAACTGAGCCATAGGCATCTTAAGGTTAAAAAACTTATTCCTGGTCCCACAGCTTGGGTGGGGCAGACAGCACACTGGAACCCGGTCGGGCTGGCTCTAGAACCTGAGCTCGAGCCCACAGCATTATCTGGGCATCTGTATCATCCTGATGGGAGTAGGCCCCTCACTGTTATTGCGTGCCACATTATGCCTTCCCGGAGTGTCTACTCCGTATTTTGCAAATTTGTACCCCTCTGAGGTAAAGCTCACAGTTATTTTGCTTTTCTTGATGTAGGAAAGAATCACAAATTTAACTTCCATAAGTGACATAAAGTAGAGATTTCCAGGTTGCTAGTCTATGTTCAGAATTGTGCTTGTTTTATTTTCTGATTTTTAAAGGATCCTCTTCAGAAATCAGCTATTTCAATTCAAAAGAGCAACCATTGCCTGGATTTTTGGGCTTGTGCTGTTTTTCCTACAAATTGTGAGAGCAGGGGGACCTTGGTGACACAGTCGGTTAAGTGTCTGACTCTTGGTTTTGGCTCAGGTCATGATCTCAGGGTCCTGGGATCGAGCTCCACACTGGGCTCCGTGTTCAGCAGGGGGTCTGCTTGGGATTCTGTCTGTCCCTCTCCCTCTGCCCCTCCCGCTCCTGTTGTGTTTCTCTCTCTCTCTCTCTAAAATCAATAAAATATTTTTTAAAAAATTAAAAAAAACAAATTGTGAAAACAAGGGAATTTGGGAAAATAGTTCATTTTACTAATTAGTAAGGAAACTTGTTATTTTGTAATGTTCAGGATATGCTTTTCAGGAGTTTGACTGTCTTTTCTATCAGTGGTTAATAATCCAGGTGTTTGACTACCCAGTTGTTCCCCGTCCTTGGGGTCCTTAAAAGCAACCAATTCCTGCTCAAGTTATTCTTTTTTTTAAAATTTTATTTTGTTATGTTAGTCACCATACATTACATCATTAGTTTTTGATGTGGTGATCCACGATCCATTGTTTCCGTATAACACCCAGTGCTCCATGCAGTACGTGCCCTCCTTAATACCCGTCACGGGGCTAACCCATCCCCCCTTCCCCCCCAAAACCCTGTTTGTTTAAAATTTAAATACATAGTTTTCTTTTAGAAAACAAAATCCTAACAACCAGAAACTGTTGAATGCTGTTGTGAGAAATGTTACTCCAAGAGAAATGTTACTCCAATGTCTGGTGTAATTGAGGACAAGTGTGTCACCAGTGAGAGCCCACACCATTTAGCAGATTCCTCAGACTTTGTCACTGTTGCAGTGCAGGAAGAATGTGGGGGGATGTCTTGTGACTTGGGGAGAGCAGTCCCCTGACCCACTTGATCTTGGTGATTATGCATAATGGAGTCCTATTTTCTTAATGACAGGATTATTGAATCTGAGCTTAGAAAGGGACTTTGAAATCATGTGTTTCAACCCCCAGCTTTCTAGCAGATCAAATTCTGGACCATCTAGAATATTGACTTGATCATTACTGGATATTTACACTTGTGACATGTGGGGTCCCACAGGGGACTCCTTGCCAGTGGGTCTCCAGCCTGGCCCTGCTCCAGATGAACTCTACTGTCAGAATTTTGGAGTTGGGAAAGGAGTTGGGATAGGGGCCTTAGGATATTTTTAAAAAGTTCAGCTGATGTTGCTGCTTGGTAAAGCTTGGGCACTCCTTTTGTACAATGGTATGGATAGTCAACATTATCCTTTTTAATCTTACATCTTTTCTCAAGCACATGGGTTGGTAGCCTGTGACCTGTAGTTCTACATTTGAAAATATTATAATGTTATTGCTAAAGTAGCTTTTGATATATGTGTATGTATATATACATACATATGTGTATATATGAAAACATCATCATGCTGGAAATTATAAAAAGGAATGTTTACCACAAATACACAAATGACAGTAATATGTAAGCATATTGCTCCATTTAAGTCTATGAGCATGAATACATTCTAATTGCAGAACCCCTGGCCTAAATAATGAGCTCCATTCTGCCATCTACCCAGAGGTGGTAAGGTGGGCAAAATTTCTAGGAATGCTCTCCAAGATTCCACTCCCAAATAGCCAGGGCCTGTGAATGTGATGTGCTATCATTCTAGTGATTGTATTATGTTATGTGGCACGGTTGACTTTTAAAAACGGAGGGGTCCTGGTGGGCCTAATCTTATCACATGAGCCCTTAAAAGCAAAGAACTTTCTCTGCCTCGTGGCAGAAGAAGTCGTCCTAGAAATTCAGAGCTTGAGGAGGACTTGGTGCTTTGAAGATGGAGGAGTTACGTGAGAAGGAATACAACTTTACTGGAGCAGAGAGCAGACCTTGGCTGGCAGCCAGCAAGGAAACAGAGACCTCAGACCTCCTGCTGCAAGGAATTGGATTCTGCCAACAATTTGAGTGAGTTTGGAATTGGATTATTCTTCCAAGTCTCTAGATAAGAGTCCAGCTTGGTTGACGTCTTGATATCAGCCTCGTGAGATGCCGAGCAGAGAATCCAGTTGAGCCTGCCTGGACTTCTCATCTACAGAAATGTGAGCTAACAAATGGGTGTTGTTTTAAACTATTAAGTGTGTGTCTGAAAATATGGAGAGCAAATGTCCTGCAGTGGTGCCCTTCTTCCCTGCTGGCAGGTTGTCAGTGGAAACTGAGTAGGGAATCTGGAATTTTGTATCCTACCTGGTGGTGCCAGGTGACCGTTGCAGCTCTCCCTTCATCCACTGGCATGTTGTCCATGGAGACCAAATTGGGAGACTGGACTTCTGCTCCCCCCCGCCAGCTCAGCAGTAGTAAGTGGCCCCCCATCACCCTCCCTACTAGAGTGGGGAAGATCTTGGAGAGGAGGGAGCTGGAGAAAGGGATTCATTAAACCTGTATAGGAAGTCAGAGGCAAACTCCTGACCGACCCATACATGAATTTGACTAGAATTAACATGCCAACAAGTTTGAAAATAGAAACTACAGTGTGGCCTACCACCCAGTTTTCAGAGTGACCTCTAGGTAACACAAATGAAAAGACTTGAATAACAGTGGAAGGGCTCTGGAAACTAAACTGTTATTGGCATTACAACACACAAAATAGCTCAGGACCTGCATGCTTAATCTAAATAGGGTCCACAGTCTTGTAATATAATACCCCAAATACCTAGGATACAATAAAAAGTCATTTGTCATATCGAGAACCAGGAAAACCACAACTTAAATGAAAAGGCAATCAGCAGATACTAACACTAGGAAGACTCAGATATTGTAATTATCTGACAAATATTTTAAAGCAGCAATCATAAAAAAATGCCTTAATGAACAATGACAAACACTCTCAAAGGAAGATGAAAAATGAAAAAAAAATCTCAGCAAATAAATTAGAGATATTTAAAACATGGAAATTGTAGAACTGAAAAATAAAGCTGCCATATTAAAAAGTTTACTGGTTAGCTTAATAATAGATTAAAGATGACAGAGGAAAGAATCAGTGAAGTTGAAAACAGATCAATAAAATTTACCCAGTCTGAACAACACATAGAAAATAGTGTGGAAAAACAAATGAACAGAGCCTCAGAGACCTTTGGTACAATAACATAAGGTCTAACATTTTTGTCAGTGGAGTCCCAGAAGGAGAAGAAAAACGTATGAAAATAAAACGTATTCAAAGAAATAATGGCTGAAAACTCCCTAAACTGGGCAAAAGGGATGAACCGCCAGGATCAAGAAGCTTAGCAAAACCCAAACAGGATAAACCCAAGGAAATCTATGCCAAGACACATCATAATCAAACCTCTGAAAGCTAAAGACAAAGAAAAAGCAGTGAGAGAGAGACAACACGTTATCTGTAGGAGAAGAATGATTTGAATGACGGTGGATTTCTCATATGAAATCTTAGAGTCCAGAAGGAAGTGCACAGCATTTTCAGGTGCTGAAAGAAAAGAACAATTAATTCTGAATTCTATATCTGGTGAAAATATTCTTCAGAAATGAAGAGAAAATAAAAATATTCTCAGCTGAAGGAAAACAGAATTTGTCAATACCAGACCTACTCTTAAATAATGGCTAAAGAAAGTTCTCTAAATAGAAAAGGAAATGATAACAGAAGGAAGCTTGGAACTTCAGAAAAGGGAAAAAAACCAGTGGATGGGTAAAAATAGGGGTATGTATAATAGGCTGTCTTTATCCTCATTAGCTTTTAAAATGATGTTTGATGGTTGAAGCATATGTTATAATATCATTTGATGTGGTGTTCAATATGTGTAGAGATAATATATGGGAAAATTATATTTAAAAATTGGACAGGGTATAAAAAACTAAAAAGAAAAATGAAAAAAAAAAGTGAGGAGGGTATAAGGGACCTCAATGGAAGTAAGGTTTCTATACGTCACTTCAAATGGGAAAACAGTGATACCGCTGGCTGTGATAAGTTACACATGTATATTTTAATAACTAAAAAATATTAAAAATCACTTAAAAATTGTACAATGACATATACTCAAAGACTATGGATAAATCAAAATGGAACTTTAAGAAATGTACAAGTAACTCACAGGAAGGCAAGAAAAAGGAAAAAGAAGAATGATATGTAGAAAGTAAAGAGAAAACAGGGGCGCCTGGGTGGCTCAGTCATTAAGCGTCTGCCTTCGGCTCAGATCATGGTCCCAGGGTCCTGGGATCGAGCCCTGCATCGGGCTCCCTGCTTGGCGGGAAGCCTGCTTCTCCCTCTCCCGCTCCCCCTGCTTGTGTTCCTTCTTTCGCTGTGTCTCTCTCTGTCAAATAAATAAATAAAATCTTAAAAAAAAAGAAAATAAAGAGAAAAATAATACAAAGGCAGACTTAAGCCCTGACATTATCAATAATTACTTTAAGTGTAAATGGTCTAAATATACCAATTGAAAGATAGAGATAACAGAATGGATAAAAAATGTGACTCAACTATGTGCTGTCTACAAGATACTCACTTCAAATGTATTGATATAGGTGTGTTAAAAGTAAAAGGGTGAGAAAAGATATACCATGAAAACATAAATTTTTTAAAAAGTGGGAGTGGCTGTTTATAATATCAGATAATGTAGACTAAAGAGCAAAGAAAATTACTGAGACAGAGAAGGACAAATGATAACACCTTCACAGATGAAGGTGAAGGACAAATGATAACAATGTTATCATTGTTATCAAATGATAACAATGTTATCATTTGTCCTTCACCTTCAACAAGGTGAAGATGTTAGTTCTCCCCAGATTAATCTATCAGTAAGGTAATTCCTATCACAATCCCAGGAAAGTTTTCTTTTTTTTTTGTAGCCTTGCTTCTTTTAAAATGTATATGGAAAATCAAAGGACCTAGAATAGTTAAAACCAATGGAACCAATCATTCCACCAATAAAACAGCAATCCTAATATGTATGCATTAGACAACAGAGCTGCAAAGTACATGAAGAGAAACTGATAGAAGTGAAAGCCAGATATATCCACAATTATAGTTGGGAGCTTCAGCATCACTCTCTCCAAACAGAATATCAGTGAGGATACGGAAGAACTGAACAACATCATCAACCAAGCAATTCTAATTGACGTTTATAGAACACTCCACCCAGAAACAGCATAAAACACATCCTCATCGATACCCATGAAACATTCACAAAGTTGGACCACACCCTGGGTCATAACACTAACCTAAATATAGTTAAAGGAATGAAAAACATACAGAGAATGTTGTTTGACTATGATGTAATCAAACTAGAAATCAGTCACATAACATAAAGATAACAGGAAAATCTCCAAACGCTTAGAAATCAAATAACACACTTCTGAATAATCCATGGGTCAAAGAGGAATTCTCAAAGGAAATTTAAAAAAATATATCAAACTGAATGAAGATGAAAACATAACATATTGCAATTTGTGGGACATAGCTAAAGCAGTGCTGAGAGGAAAATTTATAGAACTTAATGTTCACATCAGAATGGAGGAAAGTTCTGGGTGCCTGAGTGGCTCAGTTGGTTAAGTGTGTGCCTTCAGCTCAGGTCATGAGCTCAGGGTCCTGGGATTGAGCCCGCCTTGGGCTCCCTGCTCATCGAGGAGTCTGCTTCTCCTTCTCCCTCTGCCCCTCTCCCCTGCGGGTGCTCTCTCTCTGTCTCTCTCAAATAAATAAATTAAATCTTAAAAAAAAAACAAGGAAAGTTCTCAAATCAATAATCTAAGCTCCCACTTCAAGAAATTAGAAAAGAAAAGAAAAAAAGAAGAAAAGCAAGCAGAAGAAAGGAAGTAATGAAGAGCTGGAATCATTAAGGTTGAAAACAGAAAAACAGCGGAGAAAATAAGTGAAAAAACTAGCTCTTTGAAAAGATCAATAAAATGGATAAACCTATAAGAAGACTGACAAAGATAAAGAAGATGCACATTGCAATGGTAGAAATAAAACAGGGGCTATCACTATATACCTTACAGTCATTAAAAAGATCATAAGAGAATATTACAAACAGGTCTATGCACATACATTTGACAATTTAGATGAAATGGATGAATTCTTAGAACAACCACAAACTACCAGAACTCACTCAAGATAAAATAGATGGATAATTTCAATAGTCCTGTAACTATTAAAGAAATTGAATTCATAACTTAAAGGATTCCAAAAAAAACCCCAAAAAACTCCAAACCTAGAGGGTTTCACTAGAGATTTCTACCAAATATTTAAAGAATACACCAATTCTACATAATCTTTTTGAGAAAATAGGAGGGAATGCCTCTTAATTCATTTTATGAGGCCAGTATTACCTTGGTACCAAAACCAAACCGACATACAAAAATAACTACAGATCAGTTTCCCTCAAGAGCATAAACACAAAAATCCACAACAAAGTATTAGCAAAACAAATCCAACAACATGAACTATGTACCATGAGCGAGAGGGGTTCATTCTAGATACGGACAGCAGCTTCAGTGTTTGCAATCAGTTAATGTAATCCACCATATCAACAAGCTATGGGAAAAAAATCACATAAGCATATCAATTGATGCAGAAAAAACGTGATGAAATTCAACATCCATTCATGATAAAAACTCTCAGCAAAGTGGGACTAGAGGGGAATTTCCCCAGCTTGATAAACAGCATCTACAAAAAACCCTACATTAATATTATACTAAATGGTGAAAGACTGAATGCTTTCTTCCTGAGAATGGGAACACGGTGAGGATGTCTGCTCTCACCACAGTACTGGAAGTCTCAGCCAGCACAATGCTGAGAAAAGAAATAAAAGACATAGGAATCGGAAAGGAAGACTAAAACTGTTCCTACTTGCAGATGACATGATTCTCTACGTAGAACATCCCAAGAAGCTACAAAATAACTCCTGGAACTAATAAGTGAATTCAGCAAGGTCACAGGATAGAAGATGAACACACAAAAATTAATTTTTCTATATCTTAGCAATGAACATATGGAAACCTATATTAAGAGTACAATCCCATTTACAATCACTCCTAAAATAATTGAGCTACTTAGGTATAAATCTAGCAAAACACACACAGGTTATATGTGCTGAAACTACAAAATGTTGATGAAAGTATTTGAAGAAGATCTAAATAAGTAATGAAGTTATACTGGGTTCATAAATTGGAAGAGTCAACAAGGTGAAGATGTTAGTTCTCCCCAGATTAATCTATCAGTAAGGTAATTCCTATCACAATCCCAGGAAAGTTTTCTTTTTTTTTTGTAGCCTTGCTTCTTTTAAAATGTATATGGAAAATCAAAGGACCTAGAATAGTTAAAACAATTTTGAAAAAGAAGAGCAAAGTAGAAGAACTTCTAGGACTATTTTATGACTTCGTGTAATAGCTCTAGTAATCAAGACAGTGTGATATTGGTGCAAAGATAGACACATAGGCCAGTGACACAGAATAGAGAACCCAGAAACAGTCTCACACAAATATGCCCTACTGATTTTTGACAAAAAGGCACAAGTGATTCAGTGGAGGATGTATAGCCTTCAGCCAGAGCAACTGAACATCCACAGGCCAAAAAAAAAAAAGGAACTTTAACCTCAACCTTACACCTTATAAAAAATTTTATCTCAAAATGGATCAGGGATTTAAGTGTAAAACATATAACTATAAAAGTTTTAGAATTAAACAGGAGAAAATCTTCAGGACCTAGGCCTAGGTGAAGAGTTCTTAGACATCACACCAAAAGAACATTAAAGAAGAAATTGATCAATTAGATTTCCTTAGAATTAAAAACTTTTGCTCCATGAAAAACCCTGTGAAGAGGATGAAAAGATAGGTTACAGGCTGAAACAAACTTTCTGCTAACCACTTGTCCAACAAAAGGACTTGTATGTAAAATATAAAGAACTGTCAAAATGCAAGAAGCCAAAAAATCCAACTGAAAATGGGTAAAAGGCATGAACAGACATTTTACCGAAGAGGATATACAGATGGAAAATAAGCATATGAAAAGATGTTCAACACCATCAGCCATTACAGAAATGCAAATTAAAACCACAACGAGATAGTACTACGTATCTATTAAAATAGGCATTAGAATGGGGCTAAAAAAATAGTGATAAATACAAATGCTGACAAGGACTTAAAGAAACTGGTTCTCTTGTACATTACTGTGGGAATGTAAAATAGTTCACTCTGGAACACAGTTTGACAGTTTCTTATAAAACTAACTATGCACTTGTCATATGACCCAGCCATTGTACTCTTGGACATTCATCCCATTGAACTAAAAATTTATGTCCACACAAAAACCTGTATAGGAGTGTTCATAGCAGCTTTATTTCAAATAGGCCCAAACTGGAAACAACCCGAATGTCCTTCAGTGGGTGAATGGTTCAGCACACTCTGGTCCATCCATACAATGGAATACTACTCAGCAAAGGCACAAATACAGGCAACAGCTTGGATGCATTGCAAGGGCATTGTGCTTTGTGAGTAAGGCCAAGCTCAAATGTTATATACTGTATGACTCTGTTTATATTATGTTCTCAAAATGACACAACTGTGGAGTTGGAGAACAGATTACTGGTTGCCAAGGGACAGTGACAGGGTTGGGGGAGGACTGGTGGAGCTGTAAGGGGGTAGCTCGAGGAAGTTCTTTTGTGGAGATGGAACAGCTCTGTATCTTCATCGTGATGGTGGTTACACAAATCTACGGGCTGGATCAAATCACATAGTTATGCGCACATGCCCCCCCATCAGTGCATGGAAAACCTGATGAGAGCTAAAGATCTGTAGTATAGTTAACAGAAATGAACCAGTGTCCATTTTTTTGCTTTGATATTTTACTCTAGTCATACAGAATATCATCACTGAAGGAAGCTGGGCGAAGTGTTCGTGGGACTCTATGCACAATTTTTGTCACTTGTTTGTAAGCGCTTTTCCGTATACCACCATCTCCAGCCCATCCCAGGTGTTCAGTCACCTGGTCACGGGTCAGATTCTGCCATCCTGTCATGATGGTCACGGCTGTGATTTAGGGAAGCCCCGCCTCTGCACAGGTACAGGGCAGCATTATCATTTGGCCTTGTCTTTGGTTGGCCTGGAGACTGGCCAAGCCAGTGAAAGAAGTAGAATGGGAGGGGCGAAGAGGAGTGGAGGAGGGGAGAGGTGGTGGGCAGGTGAGGGGAGATGGGGGGCCTCAGAGACAGTGTTGATGAAAGGGCTGGATGTAGGACCCACCCTGGGCCCTGTGTCCTGCGACAAACCTCCCCTGTCTGCTCTGATGCCCCTTTGGCTGGTGCCTCACACTGAGACTACACTGATGGTCTTAAAATGTGAATCTGATCATTCCCCTTTCCCCATGTACTCCACATACTCTTAAAATCCATCTTTGGCCTTCCCTTGTTTTTAAGACTAAACTCTTGAATGTGGTCAGCCTGCAAGGTCCTGTGTGCTGTGACCCCCATCTTCCTTTCCAGCCTCATATCCCACTTCATCCCCCTGCACCCCCTAATGCCTTCTCATCCCCAGAGCTCAGTTCATGCTTTCCCAGGGAAACCTTCCTCAACCTCCTGACCCTTATAAATACCCATTTCTACAGGCCTTTGTAGTGCCATATTTCTGTCCTCAGTAGCACTTGTCCCTCTTGGAATTTTAAATCTGTTTTTGTGGCTATTTGACAAATAGCTCTCTTCCCTATTGGACTAAGGTTCCATGGCCTCTGTGAAGCATTGTGTCCTCGGTGCCTGGTGCACAGCAGTGCCTATCCATATTTGTTGAATGAGTGACTATCTTTGTTGCTTGTTTCTCTACACTTGTGGTTATTGACACCATTGGGTACTTGGCCCTTACTCTTGGGATGGTGCTGGTAGTGGCTGCTTAAATAGATCATGGTCTTAGCTTCTGAATTCCAGAAGCAATATGGTCTGAACATTTCCAAAGGAACTAGTTCTGGCCTCTAGGAAATGCACCTGGGCAAGGTTCAGTGGTAGGGCTAGCAGTCGATTTGAAGATGGCGTGCTGAAGGGTGCTCACAGGCTTCCGTGTTTGGTTGATGTTTGTGTTCTTTGTTTTTCTTTTTAGCAGCTTCGACTTCATTACCTGCTGACAAGTTACTGCATAGCCTTAGAATGTGGGGGTCTCATGCTATATGCAGTAATACAGAAATACATGTGCTCTGAGAGGAAAAAGCAGGCTATGGAATTGTATGTGTGGTATGATCTACAAATGACCGAGTCTTATGTATAGGGAGAAAAATGCTAAAATGCTAATAGTGGAGGGGGGGGTTGTGTCTTTATTTCTAAGATTTGAAAAAATTTACTTAAAATTGAAAAACGTTTTGATCTGACTTGTTTACTTTTCCTTAGGGATTAAGGTGCATTCGTCCTTCAGCTTCTTGTGACTGAAGCGGTTCCCAGGCGTGTATTACTTTTTCTATGTTGTTGTTTTTTAAACTCCTCTTGTCTTCCATGTGAATATAAGATAAATGAAAGTGTCCAATGAACTAGGGGAATTGATCTCTTGCTATGTAATTTGGTTTGAATTTTTATCAGATCAGTAGCTATCCAAGTGTGCACTGATCAAGCATCTTTATTTATCACAAACTGGTCACTCAGAGCGCTGGTTTTGGAGTCCAAGCTGAGCTCTCGGACTTTGGGGGAAGTTAATTAAGCTCTTTGAGCTTCACTCGTTCATCTGTCAAATGCTCATGGAGTGTTTACTGTGTTCTTTTTTAAAAATTTTATTTATTTATTTGAGAGAAAGAGAACATGAGTAGGGGTAGGGGCAGAGGGAGAGGGAGGAACAGGCTCTCTGTTGAGCAGGGAGCCTGATGCGGGGCTCGATCCCAGGACCCCAGGATCATGACCTGAGCCAAAGGCAGATGCTTCACTGACTGAGCCACCAGGTGCCCCTAAGCACTAGGGAACACGTGGGTGAATAAGTCGGAAAAAAACCCTGCTCTCATGGCACTTACATCCTAGTGGGGTAGACGGACAGTAAGCCATAAACATAATAAATAAGTTATAGTATGTTGGAGGGAGAAAAAAGCAGGGGAAGAGTATATGAATGTTGGGGGCTCGATTGCAATTAGTGATAGGGAGGCCAGCAAAGGCCTCACTGAAAAGGTGACCTTTAAGTTAAGACTTGAGGCAGCGAGGAAGAGATCCCTGTGGTGGGGATCTGGGGAAAGAGCTTTCAGGCAGAGGCAACAGCATGTGCAAAGGCCCTGAGGAGGGAAAGTCCCTTTTGTGTTGAAGAACAGAGACCAGTGTGCTGGAGGGGAGAGGGCTAGGTGAGAGAGTCAGGAGATAGGCTTAGAGGTCACAGGGCTCCAGATCAGGTAGGGCTACTGTAAGACTTGGGACTCTGGGTGAGATGGGAAATAATCAGGAGAGTTCTGGGCAGTGGAGTTGATGGACCCAGGATGCTGTAACTGGTTCCTTCTGGCTGCCCTGTGGAGAACAGACCACTAGGGGCAAGGGTGGAAGCAGGGAGCACAGGTCAGAGACCAGTGCAGGAATTCAGGAGAGACCAGAGGGTTGGCAGTGGGAGTGGGGAGAAGTGGTCAGATTCTGGATATTTCTGAAAGTAGTACCACCAGGATTTACTAATCAGATTCTGGATATTTCTGATGGTAGCACCACTAGGATTTGCTGACCAGACTAGATGTGTGGTGAGAGAGAGAGGAGGGAGGGGTGACCCTAAGGTTTTTTTGCTGAGCACCGGAAAGCTTGTTAAGAATGTGGGTCCGGAGTTCAGGTGCCAGGTCCAGGCTACAGATAGGAATTGGGAGTCCTTTGAAGCCCAGATGAGATGAGATCGCCTGGGGAGGGAGTATGGCCTGAGGAGGGAAAAGCCTTGAGCACCCTAGCATTGAGACTGACAGGGAATGGCCAAAAGGGGAGGAAAATAGCCAGGCAAGTGAATGTTCTGGAAGGCAAGGGGAGAAGTTCCAAGAGGGGGAGTGATCCCTGCTCATGGCGCACCAGCTGTGCAGCCTCAGAAGCTTCCTCCCTTCCCTGAAGCAGCAGCTCTTCATCTGTGAAAGGAGACAGTACTAATATTCTGGTAGAGTTTTTGTAAGAGCTAGAGTTATTTTATCGTGTGCCAGATACTGGGAGGCTCTGAGAACAGAAGGATGAATAAATAATAATGTACGTAGAGTCCAGCTACACATTATTAATATTATTACTAATAATGATGAATACTTGGTATAAGGGGAGCTCATAGGAGAGGCTTTTTCCCTTTCAAGAATTAGTCCAGATATGGACATATAAGTGAAAATTGCTAATATTCTTAACTGAAAAATATAACTCTTCTATTATGTTCATGCATTTAAGTACAGATTATCTCTAAGTATTTTTTATCTGATCAGTATTATTGGAGATCTTAAACCACATTGTGAGAATTAGAATTAAAAAAATTCGGTTCATACGCCCACCAAATGTACACATTCTTCAGACTGATACATTCTGACATGAAAAAAAAGGTTAGTGTCTCCAAAATCAGGAAGCAGAACGTTCCAGGTTTATAGCACAGAGTAAATTTGATGCATTGCATGATATCTTTATTCCAGGAAGCCTTAAGGAATGTATGCCATCTTCCTAAGTTTATTGAAGAATATGAAATGGACTCTTAACCCTAGAGAACACACTGTTGGTTACCAGAGGGGGGTTGGTGGGGGTTGGGTGAGACACGTGATGGGGATGAAGGAGGGCACCTGTAGTGATGAGCACCGGGTGAGGTACGGAAGTGTGGAATTACTGTATTGTACACCTGAAACTGATATTGCCCTGCATGTTAACTAACTGGAATTTAAATAACAACTTTAAAAAGAATATGAAATGGAATAAATGGTAGTCATTTGAAATGAAAACGGTAATTTTGGAATACAAGTTTTTCATAGGTGATCAAGTTGCAGGATAGCTAAACTTTTTAGATTTTCAACTCATCCATTCAACTTTTACTTGATGACATTTTTGAAATCGTATTTTCACTTACGGTATCATTAGATTTCTTTTTTAGGGGGAAGGTAGAGAAATAATATGCAAACACATCTGTAGCATGGTAGCTTTGAGATGTGGATCTTCCTCCTTCCTCGTGGTGTAGGCACTGCGTGCTGCAAGAAAACCTGCTGCGCTCTTGTCTCTCTGCCCAGGAATTTCAGTGTTTCTGCTGTGAGCCCGAACGTGGTCAGGTTGCTTGCTCTCAACCTGACTTCAGGGAGGCGCATGGAGTTCAGGGCGGCCCTGCAGACCCGGGCTCTGCTTCCCGGGATTCGGTGGGGCTTTGACCAGGAGTAGCAGTGCCCCATGATCCTAGAAGTGTGAGTCTCAGTTTATTAGCTCTGGGTCCCTGGGAAGTTAATTAATCCCTCTGGGTATCTATTTGTTTCCTCTTATGAAGCAGGGAACAGTAGTGTCCCTCTTGGCTAGTGTACTAGGGAGAATGCATGAGCTCGTGAGTGTAGGGCAATGCAGAGTTGGACTTGATGCATATTAATCAGTCAACAAATATTAACTATTAACATTAAGTATTGAGCCACTCTGAGAGACTGGGAAAATATGGAGGTATGGTGTTTTTCAGTTGGGTGCTCTGGGCAGTGGGAACTGAGATGGAGGTAGGAGGGCAGGAGGTGTGTTTGTGGAGGGGCGCTAACACCCTTGGGAGATGAAAGGGCAGGAAGCGGGCCCAGGGGAGCCTCAGGCTGCCATCCTAGCCAGCCTGACAAGGAGCTTCTGAGCAAACGCTGCCTGACAGAGGAGCCTGGTATGGGCAGGCCCTAGCAACCAGCCCCCCCGCCCCTCCCCCCCAGTAGGGCCTGGCCAGGGCTGCCCGGGAGGAGTGTCCTCTGGACTGGAAAGCAAGCTGGGGCGGACCCTGAAGGCACCAGGGCTGTCCAGAAGGGACATGCGGGCAGTACACCTCCAGGGGCTGCCCAGGAGACATTTTGTTTCACTGTGGTTTCTTAACTCACAAGGGGATTTGAAATAATGTATTTCCTACCACCCCCTCCCCAGCTCAGGGGTAAATCTCACCATCTCTCTGCCACTGAGGATGATTAGACAAGAGTTCTTGAGGAATGTTGAGGGAAAGTGGAGGTAAAAATATGAATGTTTCTAGTGTGTGGTCACAACACACATGAACACAAAAGCCACACACACACACACACGCACACACAGATACACACACGCATTTAGCTATCTGTGGAATGAGGTGCATGAGGTCAGCCCATTTTAGCTCTTTGCTGCCTGTTTTGCTTGTCATGAAGGAAAGAGTGTTTCATTTGTTGTCATACTTCCTCTGGGACCACCAGGTTTTTCTTAAGAAAACCAACAAAGTTGCTATCCTGTGTCTGGGAGTCTGGGTGAAAAACAGTAGGCTTGCCTCGTTTGTAAGCGGTGAGGCTGTCCAAGGCAAACCACATCCTGCCCAGGCTTTCTTGAGGCAGGTGGTCCCAGATGGAGGCCCAGAGCGAGGAGCCATGGGAACCGGGCTCTCGCCACAGGCCTGGGGCAGCCATGGGGCGGGGGGCGGGGGGAGCACTCGGGCCCCTCTCAGTTCCGGGGCCGTGTTGGGGACGCCCCGGCTGCCTCTTACACTGGACCTTTCTCTTCTAAGGAAGCAGCACAGCTCTTCAGCGGCCGTGGTGAAGCTCTCAGGGATGAGTTTTCCTGTCTGTAAAATGAGGCCGTGGTTGAGATCTGAGAGAGCTAGTACCAGTAGAGCAGGGGCCAGCTTCAAACCAAAAAAGGGACTGTTTTTGCACATCATGGAAGAAAAAATAGATTAAAATTGCCTTTAAAATATTTACTATAGATGTGTATTTTAGTCATGATTATAATAAACCATAATTGGCATTGACTTAAGTGTTAAAACGTGAATATATTCTTAGCAAGGCTGTGCATGTTTCCACAGTATCTCGTTGTCTGCAGTGTGATGCCAGATGCTCAAGCCTTCGGTCACACGGGGCTTGCTTTCTGACCACATGCAATTCACGGCAAAGAAACCAGTGAAGACAGGATGTCCAAATGAATAGGTTGACAGATTATGGGCAAAAGATACATTATAACTGTTTAAACCCACAAGCCTTATCAAGTTAAAACTGCTAAAACTGTAGTCACACTGGAACAGTGGGGCCTTCAGGGGCGCAGATGGAAAAGAAGTCAGGTTTATTGCTGTCATTCTGTAACTGCTGTTTAACAGCTTGGCTTATATTCACAGTTCAATCTTTAACTGTTTCTCTCAGCTGCAAAATCATGAGTGTGTGCACAACCTTTTTCTCTACAAAATCTTGAAACTGCAATAATTGCCAGCTATTCTGTGTTAAATGAGTAATTATGACATTGGGTTCTGGTGGCACATGATATGAACTTGGATACATATTTGAATACGAAACGTGTCAGGTTCATGTGGTTTCGATTATTGAGAAATCACTTCTTTGTGCTTATTGATATTTTTTCATGGTCTGCACTGTTATTTGGTTCAAAAGATCACATGACAGATGATCTCTCTGGTACATATAATCCATGTAATTATAGTGAGGGTTTCTTCTGCCAGTGGTGGTTAAAAACCCCATACACCTTGCGCCTGGGTGGCGCAGTCGATTAAGCATCCAACTCTTAGTTTCGACTCAGGTCATGATCTCAGGGGCGTGGGGTGGAGCCCTGTGTCAGGCTCTGTGCTGAGCGCGGTGCCTGCTTAAGACTCTCTCTCCCTCTGCCCCTCCCCACCACGCACGTGCTCTCTCTCTCTCTCTCAAATCAATATTCCTTTAAAAAAAAAAAACATACATCTTACTTCTTTTTTAGCCTCTGATATTTTTTATTCAATTTTACTCTTGCTTTTATTTAACAACTTGAGTTTGAATGGTTTCCATTAACAGATATCTTAAGATGACAATCCCGTCTAGGATGCTGCCAACTTGAAGCTGAACACAGCCCCCAGCCCTTGAGCTGGATATGAAATCTAATTTCAGGCCTGGTGCAATGCAGGGAGGTAGCTGGTTTGTAAACAGCCCTTGTGACAGCAGAGCACAGCTGACAAGCACTGGTTCTGAGGTGGGGGCGGGGGGGGGTGTTATCTCGCTGTCTGACTGGTCGCCCTGATCGCAGTTCTACCTGCGGTGCATCTGACAGAGCCACACAGGGTAATTAAAACTACAGGTTCATCATGGGTGGGGTCATCCCTTTGTGGTCCCATTACAAACTAAGGCCTGTCTTCATTTGTTATAATGAAAGGCAAAGGACAATTTATCCACTTTAAAAAACTATATCCATTTTTCCCCTCTTAACTGAAATGTACATGTGAATATTAAAGCACACAAAGAATCAAAAGTCACTCTCTTTGTTAACGAAACCTACTGTAGGGCCAGTCTTGGCCTGTGGCATGTATTTGCCATTCCCAGACTACATGCTCACTCAAGCTCCTCTCCGCCCTGTGACCCATCACTGTGTCTGTCATGATGGCCAAGATCGGTAGGTTATTCATGTCTACCCATTTTTTTTTTCCCCAGAGGGGCTAGAATGGTCTTACGTACAAGAGAAGGGACATGTTAAATATTCATCTGGTTTAATTGAATGTAATATACAATCCTTAAGATTAATCTGAAGTTTTGGAGTCATTAATGGTTCATTTTTTTCATAGCATAGAATTTATTTGCTATTATCTAAGATAGTGAATTATTTAAGTAAAAAGGGAAAGTTCTTTCCATGAGATGGATCTCAGCAAGCTGTTGCTGCTTTCATTTACATATGATTACTGATGATATTAAATTAGGAATGTGTGAAGAGGAGGAGTGGCAGTCTGAAGATTTGAAAGGTTAGGTTACTAGGTGTTGCATGGCACATTGCAGCCTGGGATCTGACACTTGCTGAATGACCCATGGTCCACTGGGGTGTGCATCAGTGACTTCAAATTTCCATGAATATTGATAAAAATGGTTGGATATCAGTTTAAAGGACAATGAATTGATTAACATGTAATGTCATCATATACTTTGATTTATAAACGTGCACAAATAACTTGTTCTCTTTGAGGACATTAATTCTTCTACCTTAGTTTCTTCTGTCACTTCTTCAGCACTGAAATTTAATGGTGTACTGAGGTGATTTATATTTTTTTAGAACAGTTTCTGAAGTGTTGTCCAAAATAGTGGTTTGTTTTTTTTTTTTACACAATTCAGGTGATCTCTGTAAATTATTGAACAAGAATCAAGAGCCATATACATATGTCAGCCTATTTATATTATAGTACTATTTTCCACCACGGCCACCCACACCTTGATTTTGTATTTTGAAATGTTACTGAACTATTAAAATATAGAAGAGCTTGAGAATATCAACATCTACCTACCCACCACCTATTTTATCAAATGTTACCATTTTGTCATACTTCTGATTCTTTAAAAATCAATAAATAGACTTCCGGTTTCAGCTCAGAGATGTAGAGAGCTGCAAAGATGTGCCTCCTACGCTTGCAAGAAAAAATCTGGACAGATTGGAAATTGACAGCGCTGAGTTTGCAGAGTGAACAGCCATTTAAAACTCTGGAGAGAGGCACTTTCTGAGACATAAGGCCTGAGCATTTGCTCACCAGAGGCAGAAGCCACCAGACACCACAGAAGTAGGTAGAAAGATCAGCTAAAAATTTGACAAATGGCTGGAGGCTGTATGTGGGGGCTAGCTTGAGAGTGTGAAGCTCCTGGGGGCAGCAGAGGAGTAGGAAGGTGTCCTATCCTTTTGCAGGCTTTTCCTCCAGGACTGCCACTTGGCTCTCACAGGGAAGACTGGGGAAAATCTGAAGAAAACTCCTGGTGCAGGCTGGAGGTGCTGGCTCAGGGGCCACTGAGAAATCCACTCAGACTTTTTTCCCTTAAGGAACAAAAGGCTTATTCTGCAGCGGGAAGGGTGGGGTCTGAGGGCACTGGTGAAATACCATTGCAGCTGGGGGAAGAATTCCATCCAGTCCAGCGCCCCCACCTCACCTAAGAAAAGTCTTAATCTTCTGGGAGAAGGGCCTCAAAGCTATAGACTGAGAACACTGGAGGATACCCAGTGCAGCTGGGGGAAGGGTGGGGGAGCTCTATTCCTGGAGGAGGGACAGAAGCACTTGTGGAGGCTAACTGCCAGATACAGGCCCGCTGTGCGCTCCAAAGATGGAGTCTTAGAATATTTGCAATCCTCCCCACCCTGCCATAGCAGGCTATCAAGCCTCTAGGAATAACAACAGTGGATCATAGCAGGGAGAACTGCAAGAGACAGACTCTCTCTGGGGAGCAGCACAAAGGGAAGCCCCAGAGCCAAGGGGTGGGGCAAAGAAGATCCCTAGAGGAATTTGAAGTTTCTCATGTCTATAGGAACAACAAACCTCAACATGGTCCAACTTCTGACTAGATTAACATAAATCCCCACACATAAGGTCTCATTTACCTCAGTATCTACTGCCCTATACAAAATGTCTGGCTTTCAACCAAAAATCACAAGACATGCCAAAAGGCAAGAAAAAGCATTCTGAAGAGACAAAACAGTCATCAGAACCTGACACAGATATGACAGAGCCATTGGAACTATCAAACTATATATATACGTACATTACCTACCTCACCCCCACTGAGTGCCCTTTATGTGCCAGGGGCCATTTTAAGAATGGGCTTAACAAGGTCTGTACTCTTAGTGTACATTCTAATAGAGGAGAGAGAGCATAACTGCAGACAAGCAAGAAAAAATAATTACAGATTGTGAAATATGCAGCAAAGAAATATAGGAGGGGAAAAGGACAGTGACTGGTGGAGTGTGTGGGCTGTTTCAGCCAGAGTCATGAGAAAAGGCCTCTTAGGGGAGGTGAGATTGTAGCTCACACCTGAATGATTAGGAGGCTCCTGCCATTACTAAGAGCCATCTAAGTAGAGAACAGCAAGTGCAAAGGCCCTGAGGCATGAACAAGCTTGGACATCCCCACCCCCCAGTATAATATTAGTGCTCTGGAAGGTAACAGTGTTATGAGAATGTTGCTGATGAGAGCAACCCCTGCAGCTGTGTCACTGTCAGGGCTGACCTAGTGAGGAAGTAGTGGGTGGGTTCTCTCCTGCTCACATTCTTTTTCTTTAAACATGTACAGAAATTACTCTTCTTTCCCCTCATTTTGGAGGGCCAGGAGACTCTGTAATACCTTTCTTGTAACCATTTCGGGACCTGGCACAGAGTGAAAAGGAACATGAATTTGCTGTTGTGAGTTAAGGCCTCATTATTTATCCAGTAGAAGTGTATTATTTATTCTTCTTTGTAATTGTAGAGAATGTACATTAACTCCGCTAATCTTCACCCCCACCCCCCACCCTGGGTAGTGATTATTCGCTATTACAGATGGAAAAACTGAGGCAGTTTGAAGATTGCAGGTCTGTTGATGAAGATGAAGATTGCAGATCTATTAAAGGTTAACCTTGGTATTTGAACCCCAGTAGCCTTTGTGTGATTGCATTGTTAAGAACTGAAAGAATGGATATTCTTAAAGCATAGAGACTGATGAAAGCAAAATGAATACAGTTGTTTAATTCTTTTTTTAAAAAATATTTTATTTATTTATTTGGACAGAGAGAGAGACACACATCGAGAGAGGGAACACAAGCTGGGGGAGTGGGAGAGGGAGAAGGAGAAGCAGACTTCCCGCAGAGCAGGGAGCCTGACGCGGGGCTCGATCCCAGGACCCTGGGATCATGACCTGAGTGGAAGGCAGATGCTTAGTGACTGAGCCACCCAGGTGCCCCAGTTGTTTAATTCTTATGTTAACTCAGTTTACGTTAAAACATTGGCTGGCAAAACTGCCTAGGGAAATGGACTTAATAAGTACATGGTGAACCATCTATCATTTGTTCATTTGGTATGAGTGCTTCAAAACTGATGAAAGTGGGTAGTTTAAATAGTTTAACATCCCAGTTCCCTCTGCTGTCTTACTACTACATATGTAAGTATATAATATTAATACCATGAAGGCAATATTGTCTGGCACTTGTCTACTGAGAACATTCTGGAAATCAGCATTTGTGATCTCAATAACTGTTACTATAACTGGTATCAGTCTACTGTTTTGTAGACTGCATCTTTCACCTGTTCAAATGCTTTTTATTTTTTCTATATTATGCTTATTGTTTGAGAATAAATAAATCATAATAAAAATAAACCTTAAGGGGCACCTGGGTGGCTCAGTCAGTTCAGGGTCTGACTCTTGATTTCAGCTTGGGTCGTGATCTCAGGGTCATGAGATCAAGCCCCGAGTCAGGGTCCATGCTGGGCGTGGTGCATGCTTAAGATTCTCTCTCTCCCTCTCCCTTTGCCCCCCCCACTCACGTGCACTCTTTCTCTCTCAAAAAAATTAAAAATAAACCTTAGTAAGTACACATTTGGAGAGGGAGAACTTTGCATTGGATGAAAAGGATGATTATATCCATTAGTTTCTGTTTTTTGCCATTAGAGGAAAGGACTTTCCCATGAACACCTCTCTTGACACATGAAAAGTTGCTGGTGTTCAGTAATGAAGCATTTATTGAAGGAAATGTAATCTGGGTGGAGTTTTCTCTGACCAGTAATAATAATTGAGCATCTACTGTGTGCATAGTTCTTTATCTGTACCATTCATGTGGTATGACATCCTAGGTGAGAAAAACAGCAAACTTTTATACAACACTTCCCATGGACTAGAGAAGCTAAGTAACCTGCCCAGAGGAGCACAGCTAGTCAGTGCTAGACCTGGATTTGAGCCTGTTGGTCCAGAGTTCAAGTGCTAGCTCACTCCTAATTGTACTAGGGTATAGGATATCTGGGTGGCCTTGGCTATATTAAAACAACAAACCAAACTGTAATTAGCATGAGGGGGTACCCAAATCTGTCAGGTTCTCAGAAACTGCTGGGAATCTTCACTGAGCTTTGTGTTAGGCTTCTGTGAGGTTTTTGGGGTTTTTTTTAGAGATTTTATTTATTTATTTATTGAGAGAGAGAGAGAGAGAGAGAGTGTGTGTGTGTGTGCGCACAAGGAGGGGGAGGGGCAGAGGGAGAGGGAGAGAGAGGATCTCAAGCAGACTCTGCATGAAGCCCCAGAGCCCGACTAGGGGCTTGATCTCACAACCCTGAGATCAGGACCTGAGCCGAAATCAAGAGTCAGGTGCTTAAACAACTGAGCCACCCAGGTGCCCTGAGTTTTGTGTGTGTGTGTGTGTGTGTGTGTTTTAATATGCAGCCACCAAGACTTTTTTTAATATGGAGCCCCGTTCAATTGGGACCCCCACTTCCTATGAAAGCCTTATGATGGTACTTGAAGAAGGGAAATAAGCATATAAATTTTTAAAAAGTTTCTTCAAGTATATTGATTTTTAAGAATGGGTACAATTAGTAGTTCTTATTAGTTCCAAGAATTATTTAGCCTGGAATGCTTTGGTTCCACGTAAAGCACTTTAATATCAGAGACTTTGCAGGTTCTGCTGCTTTGACAGGAGTATAGGAGTCGAATGTGGTGGGTGGCTTTAAGCATGCGCAGTACTGCAAGTGTTGAGGCTGCCAGCATAAATAGAAAAATGCATGGCTTTAATTGAAAAAACAGGCTGTGTCTAGTCTTTGACTCCCTTTACATTTAATCTGACTACTCATAGTTTCTGGGAGGGTGGGGAGCGGGGGGGGAGCAGGATTTGGCCCTGTTGTTCGTCAGTAAGATCCTGAAAAATTTTGCAGTGTGAATTCTGATGGTGACCTCCCACTGCTTCTTCTCCCTTTTGTGAATCCGAAACAAAACACTACCTAGGAGATTCTGAAGCCAGATGGTGGTGTAGCCCAGACTTCTCAAACACTAACAGTGCCCTGTTGGGGGAGATGGTGTGTGGGGGGGGGCGGGAGTAGGGGTGTGTGTGAGGGGAGAGCCTGTTAAAATGAAGATTTGGATTCAGGGGGTCTGGGCTGGGGGCTGGTGCGTGTTGGTGGGGGACTGAGCCTGCAGGTCTAACAAGCCCTCAGGGGAGGCTTACTTTTAGTAGCCGGGGTGTAGCGGGCCCTTCTGTCCCCAGCCCTCTGTCTCAAGGCTGTGTTGATCATCTGAATCACCTGGGGGAGTTGGAACGCATAGCTTCCCAGCGCACAACAGACTGAGTGAACTAGAGTCACTAGGGCTGAGGTTACACATTTATTTGGGCGGGGGGAGTTACTGACGTGGTTTGATAATAAATCTGTCAGCTTTGTCTTTTTTTGGCGGGGTGTGTGTGTGTGTGTGTGTGTGTGTGTGTGTGTGTGTGTGTGTGTGTGAGTAATTACAGCTTTGAAAACTTCACTGTAGGAATCAAATTGAGATGTTTAAAGACAAACTTTCTAACATCCTAAGAGCTTCCTGTTTGACCTAAACTCCATGAGAAATCTTGACAGCCACTCCCCTTGGAAGGGAACTGGCCGGCTCTTGATGATTGTGTCCAGACTAGCTGAAATCAGAGAGTGCAGAGAAGAGACAGAGAGAGAGAGAGGACTTAATGGTTAGTTTGCTGACCTGCTTTGCATTAGATAATGTCTGTGGAGGCTCCTGGAGTGCGTGCAGGGGAGCTGGGGCCCAAATATGGAAAAGAGGAGCCATGATGATGAGGTAGGAGTTGAAATTACCATCGCCATTGTTTAAGCGTTATTTCAGCACTTTCCCACGTGCCTGGGTCTGGGGTTTCATTTCTCGCCCTGCTCCGAGGGCTGGACAAGCTGGGGGGCAGGTGGGGGGGTGGTGCTGGGTGATGGCTCTGCTGTAATGCAGCACTCACTCCATGGTGGGGCTTTGAGGGTCACCCCTTTCACAGTATGACTTTTTCTCTTTTTGATAACTGAGACTCTCCAGCAACTGAATTTTTAACATTTCTGAAATCTTATTATTAGTCTTTTCCCCTGAAATCATGTAGGAAGGTAAGACACCAGGGGGGGATGATCTTCCTAGTATTCCACGATCTATTGGGTCCCTTTTTAAAAAGTCCCTTTCCTTAAGACCAAGTGTTTCCCATGGTTGCTGCATTTATAATTTTCTTTTCCCCAGCTCCTTACCTTGTCTGAGGGTTAAAAAAATAAGGGAGGGGCGCCTGGGTGGCTCAGCTGGTTAAGCGACTGCCTTCGGCTCAGGTCATGATCCTGGAGTCCCGGGATCGAGTCCCACATCGGGCTCCCTGCTCAGCGGGGAGTCTGCTTCTCCCTCTGACCCTCTTCTGCTCTCTATCTCTCATTCTCTCTCTCAAATAAATAAATAAAATCTTAAAAAAAAAAGGAAATGCCATGATCAGGAAAAAAAAAACGTTGAGTGTGGGAGAGCCAGAGGCAGGTTCCAAGTGACCTGGCTCTGACCCACACCTGCTTTCCTACAGTGACTTCAGGCCCAGCAAGGGACATGGGTGCCCACGACGTGTAGCCTGAACCCTGTGAGAAACCCCTGAGCCCCAACCATGCTGAGCGCCTTGTTTCTCTCTGCTCGATCCCTCCCTGCTGCAGAGGCAAGGTTCTAGGACATAGCCTGGTGGGTGAGACAGACCCAGAAACCCACTTTTCTAACCCATTGTGGTGTGCACCTAGTATGCCAAAGGACCCCAAAGGGAGGGGACCTTAGAGCCTGGGGCAGGAGAAGAAGGAACAGATCAGGTGAAGAGGATGGTGAGAGTGACCGAGGAAGTGTGAACAGAAGCCTGGAGGGGGAAGCAGTTTGAGAGGTATCTGGAAGGAAGCCTTGCCAGGGAGTCAAATGGGAAGTGGAGGTGGGGGGTGGGAGGTATGCGAGGTCGGGAGGTGATGGCGCCTTGTGTACCTTTGTAAGGAATTTGGACCCTAGAGGTGATTGGGAAGCATCAAAGGGACGATTTTAAGCAGAGGCATGTTGCCGTCAGATGTGGATGGAGGAAGAGTTTCTTTACAGGTAGTTTTCTCCTGAATGAGCATCTGCCCCCATGTAGCTTATTTTAAAAATAGCTTTATTGAGATCTAACTTGCATACCGTCCAGTTCACCCACTTGAAGTGTCCCATTCGATGGTTTTTAGCATATTTAGAGAGTTGTGTAACTATCACCATGATCCGATTTTCATACACATCCTTCACGCCCCAGAGAAACCTTGTGCCCATTTGCTGTCACTCCCCACTTCCAAGCCCAGCTGCAGGCAACCAACTACTCATCTTCATAATTTCTCCTTTTTCTTTAACCTTAAGGGGAATGTCTTCTGTGAGTGTGTTCACTTCAAGGAGTCTTTTTGCCAAATTACAAACTCTTGCTCTTGACTTCACAGCTACTGCTCAGCCCATTCCTGTCAGCAGTGGTGTTTGCTGTCTCACCTAATGGGCAGGGTGCAGGGTGGGTGGACCCCAAGGGCAGTGTGTTCATCTGCTCAGGGTGACATCAGAGACCCGTGTGCTTCTCGTCTCTCCTGCACGGTCGTCCTGCCAGTAGCTCCGGCCCAGGGCTGGCTTCTCTGTGGTTGTCAGGCAGCTGTAGAATAGCATGGCCTGGCAGTGGGCCACTCTGCTTCCTTGCTCACAGCTCACATGTAGGAGGAGTCCCTGTTTGTGTGAGCTTAGTTCCTCTTGCCCACCCTGAACCGACGAGTGCCTTAGAATTAAGCAGTCTGCTCCTCTGCAGCTGGGAGGGGGCTCTTTGGGGGACGGGTGGCTCCCTGTGAGCGACTACTAGTTGGCTCCACTAGAAGGGAGCCACCTCTGCTGGGCAGGCTCTGTGAAGAGAGTCATCAACTTGGCTCTCATCAATTCAGGAGTTCATCCTAATTTGGTCAGGGGGTGCCCTCAAGTTTACCTTTGGACAATGTAATAGTGTGGGCGATTGTGGGAAATAAATGATTTAAGTCGCATTAGAAAAACCTGTTTGCTTTAGGATAGACATGTTTAAATACATGACTAGTAGTAAATGCTAGAAAATTGTTCTTATCTAGTTTATTAAGTTAGTCCCTTGGAATCTCTCCTTGGGGGAAAAAATGAAATCCCGTCCTGAATATGTCAGTATTTGAGTTACTATGTGAACTTGAAATTAACAAAAATTGACTTTCTTTCAAGTATAATTCATGCTTCACTAAGCCAAGTAGACATTCTGCCAGTTATTTGGACTTTATTAAATTTTGCTTTATATGTAATAAAAAATGCAAGGTAGGCCTCTGTTTTGCAAAGTAACTGACTTGATTGGGAGCTGTATTTTCAAGTCTGTTTTGGAGTGAGGTTTGTCCTCATGTAAGTAATGAGCGTTTGCTGGTGCAGCTCTTTAATGGTGAGAACGGATGTTGAAGAAAGCAAACACCATATGCCCTTTGTTTCCCGTGCATGTCCCCTCCTGGAGGCTGGGTGGAGTGTTTCAGCTGTCTCGAATAATCTCCATTTTGCTGTTACTGCAGACTTTGCGGTTCTCCCACTCTTCTCTCCAATGTTACAACTTCTTCCTCTTCCTCCTCCTCAGTCAGAAAGGTTCCAGGCTCTCAAGTGTCAGAGATTGGGTTAATTTTGAAAAATGAGTTTCCCTTGATTTGTGACAGAAATTAGTACAGAGAATTAAAAAAAAAAAACACACCACCCAGTGTGAATGTGTAGTGGGAGGGGCAGGCGGGTTGGGTATGGGACAGGATGCTTAGAATAATTCTGCTGCCAAGTGAATCAGAGAGACTTGCAGCTCTCGGCGAGCACGGAACCTACTCCCGCCCAGAATTCAGACATAGCTCCAAATCACCACTTCATACTCCACAGAATGGACCCTTCCGCAGCCAAAACCCCGAGTGCCACTGACGCGTCTGAAACTGTAAGTAGGCCATATATCTGGTTCGATTGCTCTTATGTCTGCATCTTTTGTAGCCTGTTGCCTGACTACTTTTTAGGCCAGGAGAGAGGAGGCACGATGGGGAATTTGGTCCCAGTTCCGTCCTTCCAAGATGGTGAGCAACACTGTTTTCTACTTGGACCTGGTCTCGGTTTTCTTGTTTGTGGCGGAAGGGGATTTCTTTCCCCAGGCGTTCCTCTGGGACAGAAGTGGCTTTTGGCTGAGCCCCTTTAGTAGTGGCATATGTAAAGATTTTGGACAGCCCTGCCATCTGGTGTGAGGGCTCTTCCCTTCTCCTGACTGCGATCGATGAGTTTTGTCCAGGGGACACCCCAGCCAGTGGAGCCCCTCCCGCCCCCGCAGGCATCTCTTTCATCAGTGAAGTGTCCCTATCAAGGGCTGGGAGGAGGTAACACTGCTGAGTCAGCTGGCAGGTTTGGAAGCCTGGGATGAAGCCAGGTGTGGGATCCAGCTTCCCTGTGATGGGAAGGAGAGAAGAATGAGACAGAAAGTCAGCTTGAGGTCTCTTCAGAGCATTGTCCTGCTGCTAGATGCCAGTCGAGGTGGCGGGCAAAGCTCAGATCCTCACTCTGCCAACTTTGGGCCACTAACAAATCTCTCTCCTTGTCTTACTCTTCCCATCTGAAAATCACTGTCTTTGCCCTTCACGGGATCACTGGATTGTTTGAAGTCAGGAATATGAAAGTAACTAGTACTTGGTAGGCATTTGCTAAGTAATGTATTTTTGCCCTTCGTACCCCTGCTCCTTCCTTAGCGGGGATACTGTACCATCAGTGCGAGCACCATGCTGGGCTCCGGGAAGTGCCACCCGTGTTGCCGGCCTGGCTTCTTTCAAGGCAGCCTTTGTGGCCTCCAAGCTGTCTTGCTTGGCGTCATAGATTTGATCTTGGTGTCAGCTTTGTTCAAGACCAGAGCCCCAGGTTGCCCTTTCAGCCTAGGTCAGGTGACCCCCTAGGACAAGGAGGTCTCAGGCAGATGGTGGGAGTGGGTCATGCTGTGTCTCAGAGATCCATTTAAGGATCGTGGGGACAGGGGACCCAAGTCAGGAGGCCACATGATGAATCCTAGGGGGACAGTGATCATTCAGAAGAGCCATTCCTCATTCAGCTTTGAGTTTCCAAGTTATGGATACCTATATTCAGCCAGTGCAAGGGAGAAGGAAAAAAAAATCTCGAAGAACACTGCTCAGCAGTTGATCTGATTTCTGATTCAGAAGTAGGCGTAGGGCACTGTCATGGTGACATTCCAGCTGGTTGTTTCAGTTAACCTGTTCATGGGTTTAGGCATCCTGCGTGCACGTCAGTCAGTTCCAGATGCCTTCCACCATTAGGGGCGTGTGTCTGTTTAGGGGACTTTCTAGAGCCTGTCTTGTTAATTAGCTTTACCTGTGCTTTATCTTTGCTAACTGTGAGTTAATTGCTAATAAGAGTGTTTTCTTGTCAGTCACAAGTTCTCCCACCCCTTTCCCCGATTGAACTTCTTGTATTTCATCTCCTATTTAGACTAAAATTTTTGCCTCTAGCAGGCAAGATTCCGCCATAATGGTCCGCGAGCTCTAACGCAGTGCTAATTTTTATCAGTGATTTCGGAGACACTGTATCATCTGTACACTTTGTTTGGTGTGCAGTGATATAAGAGTACTTTTTATCGGGCGCCTGGGTGGCTCAGATGGTTAAGCGTCTGCCTTCGGCTCGGGTCATGATCCCGGGGTCCTGGGATCGAGTCCCGCATAGGGCTCCCTGCTCCTTGGGAGCCTGCTTCTCCCTCTGACTCTCTCTCTCTCTCTCTCTGTCTCTCATGAATAAATAAATAAAAAAAATCTTTAAAAAAAAAGAGTACTTTTTATCTTAACCTGCATCAAAATTCGTGTATCACAGTGTACCAGCCTTCAGTAGCTCTCTGTTGTTCTTCTTTGAAATCCACTTTCTTTCCCATGACCGGCCGCACCTTGTAGCCTGGCCCATGCCTACCTTTCCAGCCTCGTGGCGTCCCCCTCACACCTGGCCACTCCCTTCCACCACAGCAGCACCCTGCTGTCCCCTGCTCCCCGTCTCGCCGCTGGGCCCAGGCACTCGTGCTGCCCCCTCCCAGGCGCGCCCTTTCTCTGGCTCTTGCTTGGTTGGCTTGCTCTGCTTTCTTTCAGGTGTTACTTGGAGAAGCCCCTAGGCCATCTTATCTTAAGGGACTTCCTCCATCTTAAGTTTCCTTTCTCCCTTCCCGTCACAGCACTGTATCTATTTCTTGCAGAGCACTTAGATCACAGCCTGTAAATCCCTGGTTGCCTCACTGGTTTGCTTGGCATTCGCCGCCTCCCCGACTGGAATCTCTGCCCCTTGTCTGTCTTATTCCTCCATAGCCCCAAGCCCCTTACTCAGTTCTCAACACATAGGAGATGCTCAACAAAGTTTTCTGAAATGAATAGAGGTTTTGGATGATCAGTGTTGTGGCTGACTTTTCAGTAGTCTATGACTGCGAGCTGATGAAGACAGTTGCGTCTTCTCTGTGCCGGCCGCTCCCAGCCCCATCGACCTCCCTCACTGCTCTGGTAACTTGGGAGCACTCCAGACCCCGAGGCCCCATTTCCCTCTCCTGGCAAGCTGGTGGCTGGTATCCGGAGTAACCCTCTAACTGTTTGAAGCGTCATTTTTGTTCTCAAAATGAAAACCACCTGTCTTCAAAGTGATTTGCTTAAAACAAATGCTTATTTCTTCAGCAAGGCCTTCCTCCCCTTCTGCCTTTCCCCACCTCCTGCCAAGAATAATGGGAAAACCCTCATATCTTGGAGAGTGGTTTTCCCTCTGGTCAGAATCCAAAGCTGGAGGATTTATGACCCAGGGTGCTGAGCAATAGCTTTTGCCTGCCCTGCTGCTCTCAGATGTTCACACTTGGTTCTCCCGAAGGGTTCCAAGGGGTCCTGTGATGGGGGCTCAAACTTGGTCCTGCCCCTCCTTTGCACATTGCCTTTACCCATCCTTCCCCCAGGTCCAGAACCTAGCCCAGGGCACCACAGAGATGGCGGCAGGGGTGGGGACCGTGTCTGAGTAGTGATGTGTGGTGGGCTGCTTGCAGCTCCCCGGCACCTTGTACCACCTCCAGGGAGAGGCTACTGTTGCCTGTGTTTTAGAGACGGCACAGTGAGGCTTACGGAGGTGAGGTAGGTTGTGAGCAGCCAGGACCAGAACCCAGGTCTCTCTGGCTTCCAAATCCATGTATTATTTGTCGGTGTTCTCAGCGTTTCTTGGGTTTGGTTTTGTTTTTCCCATGTTCTTCAGTTAAAACAACTGGCAACTTGGTGTAGGTGGCTGTATGCGTACATGGAACAGCAACAAGCTTCCTGAAATAATAGTTGCTTCTCTGTGCGCGATGTGCTCTTAACAGTCTCTGTTCCATCTTAAAAATGCTCGTCAGCACATAGTGGGGGGACTCATTTCCTTTTTAAGGCCAAGAGATATTCTCCTGTATGCATATGCCACCATTCCTTTATCCATTCACCCGTCAGTGGACATTGAGCTGCTTGGGTATCTGGGTTGCTGGCCGCGGGGGGGAGGGGAACTGTGTGGTGCTGTTCCAGGGGCACGAAGTTTCCGTCGTGCAGGCTGACTGCGTTCTGGAGCTCTGCTGTGCAGCATGGTGTCCATAACGAGCAGTACTCAGGTGTTCGTACCGCAATGGCAGAAAATGCCGGGGCGGATCTTCTAAGTGGATCGTGTGGCCCACTAATTGGTGGCAACCCATGGTTTGAAAATTGTTGGCAAAACACTATAGTGTAGGTGATAAGTCCGTGCTTACTTCATGTAGAGGTTTATATGATGAAAGCTACTTTCAAAAATGTTTATCACAGTAGAACCTACACACACAAAATGCACACGAGACTACAGCTTGTTGAATTTTCACAAACCGACCACATCTGTGTAAACAGCACCAGATCCAAACGCTCACCATTGAGTTATGCGTCTTTGAATCGAGGCAGGCATGGAGTGCAACATAAGGGATGTGCCCTCAATTTGTTCTGAATTGTGCACATGCAGCTTACTTGATAGAATCTCTCTTTTTAGACGTCCCATGTTTTATGTTTCCAGTGGCAGGGCCTGACTGGTATTTTAGGTCTAACAACTACTGAAGGAGTGGAACTGGACTTCTGTAAGGACCGTCTGAATGACCACAAAAGGAGGCTGAGGATGTCCCTGGTAAAATGTGAACAAAGAGGAGGAGGAGGAAGGGCGAGGGCCCCACAGTGGATTTGGAAATGCTCGGGTGTGCGGACTTATGGTGACAGTAATCGAGGCCAATTTTATGGGGTGGGAACTTGTGATTAGAGTTCCAAGCCCCTAGAAGTCAATGTATTTTTGTGTGAAATGAAGAACACTCACCTCTCACAGTGAGTATTGATTTTTAGAGAAAATTCTTTTAGCATACCGAATCAAACTTTTTCCTGGCCAAAGACCTAAGTGTCTGTCAATACTAAAGCAAGCTAGATTAACTTTGCTTTCATAATGTATGGGTTCTGTAAGTTTGTCTTGGGGGACAGACTATACTCAATTCCTCATCATGGCATGTATGTAGAAATGAAAGGAGTGGATGCTTGCACGTGCTTTTAAACATTACGTGCTCTTACACAGTTTTATTAATCTCTTTGTGAGATGCATTGATAGCTTTTAGTCAGACTGCAATCGCTTCCTTGGGACTTTGGGATAATAATAAATCCTTTAGTCTTTGTTGATTAGATAAGCTCTTATTCATTGTTCATTTTTGTGAAGGAGACTTTGAACTCTTACACATTTGGTGTGTGTTTCCTGGTGTTCTGGACCTATAGTGTTCACTGTGGGTCTGTGTTTAGTTCTGTATTTGTTGTGGAAGAAAAGTCCTGGGACTGTAACGAACACACCGTGGAACACAGCGGCGGTGGCGGGGGAGGGGGGGAGGCACCCTGCTGGGGACAGGGAGCGTGTGTATCTGACTTACCGTTCCTTTCTTGGTGCCCAGCGTCGGGCCACTAAGTACTTGCTGAATGAATGGAAGGAGAGAGGAAAAACTGCTAGCTAGGATTTAATGGTGTGTACTGTGTGCTTTGTCCCTTTTATCCTAGTTAGTCATTACAAAAAGCCTGTGAGGTGGGTACTGTTAATATCCTTTAGAATGACCTCACGTCCCTGTTTGCCAGGGGATGGCTCTGGTGTGTTTCTGCTGTCCTAGCATTGACAGTGATAGCACCCTCTTTCACTCTGAAGTGTCCTGGTTCCAGTGATAAATTGGTTTGCTCTGAGAAGACCTGAAGAGACATTTTTCCAAAGAAGACATCCAGATGGTCAACAGACACATGAAAAGATGCTCAACATCACTGACCGTCAGGGAAATGCAAATCAAAACTACAGTGAGATATCACCTCACACCTGTCAGAATGGCTAAAATCAACACAAGAAACAACAGGTGTTGGTGAGGATGTGGAGAAAGGGGAGCCCTCTTACACTGTTGGTGGGAATGCAAACTGCAGCTACTCTGGAAAACAGTATGGAGTTTCCTCAAAAAGTTAAAAATAGAACTACCCTATGATCCAGCAATTGCACTACTAGGTATTTATCCAAAGAACATTAAAAATACTACTTCAAAGGGATATATGCACCCCGATGTTTATATCAGCATTATCTGCAATAGCCAAATTATGGAAACAGCCCAAGTGTCCGTCTACTGATGAATGGAGAAAGAAGATGTGGTATGCGTGTGTGCACACACACACACACACACACACTGGAATATTATTCAGCCATCAAAAGAATGAAATCTTGCTATTTGCAATGACATGGATGGAGCCAGAGAGTATTATGCTAAGTGAAATAAAGTCAGAGAAAGACAAATACCATGTGATTTCACTCCCATGTGGAATTTAAGAAACAAAATGAATGAGCAAGGGAAAAAAAAGAGAGGCAAACCAAGAAACAGACTCTTAACTCTAGAGAACAAGCTGCTGACTACCGGAGGGGAGGTGGGGAGGATGGGGGAAGCAGGTGATAGGCACTAAGGAGGACACTTGTGATGAGCACCGGGTGATGTATGGAAGTGTTGGATCACTCTGTTGTACACGTGAAACTAATATTATACTGTATGTTAGCTAACTGGAACTTAAATAAAAACCTTAAAAGAATTGGTTTGCTCTCAAATGTTGTGGTTTGGATTGACAGATGGGGAAACCGAGGGCACAGAGAAGCCACATCACTTCCTAATGCCACCCAGCTAGTGCTGGGATTCATTCCTAAGAGTCTGACTTCAGATTTTCTCATTTGATCACTAAGTTTTGCTGCCTCACCACTTAGGCCAAGGAATATGGAGTGGAAAAAAAAGCACTCTCTGTTTTTCAGTCTCACTACTTAGTAAAAATCACAGCTGTGATGTGTGACTCAGGGCAGTAAGACCGTGCTAGTGAAGACCCTTGGCAACCCGAAATGTGCTTTCCCTGGTAAAGCTGGACACATCGTATCCTAGAATGCTAGTACCATTCACACGTGCCTGGTGCTTCATAGCTTACAAAACCCTTTCTCCTACAGTATTCTGCTGAAACTTCTTGTGTACACTGTGAGGTGGGAGCGGGTACTTCCATTTTACGAAGGAGGATGGGCGATCCGCAGGATGATGGGATCACCTCCCTGAGGTTTTACAGCCACAGAGGGAGCTGATCCAGGATTCGCTTCCTATTCTGCCTCCATCATCAGCGCACCTCCCCTGTAGCAGAGGGGCCTCGCAGCCGGGCGTACTTACGCAGTTATTTTGAGGGTGCTGCGCATGGAGGATTAGGTCCTTTGAAGACTCAGTACTGTAACACAAGGTTTCTCAGCCTTGGCACTGTTGACATTTTGGGCCATTCAAGACTATTGTGGGGGACCATGCCCTGTAGGATGTTGAGCAGCATCCCTGACCCCTACCCACGCCAGTAGCCCTCCCCTCCATCCCTCTCCCAGGTGTGAGAACAAAAATGTCTCCAGACGGTGTCAAATGTCCCCTAGGACACGGTTGCCCCTGGTTAGGAACCAATGGGCTAAAACTTCAATAGCAGCATTTGAAAGAGGGAAAAAGACAACCTTGGAAATGTCAGACCTGTCATTTTCTCACTGTAGTTTCTAAAGCATCAGAAAAACTATCAAAAGACCCACAAAGGGGTGGAAAAGGGAACAAGCAGCACATTTCATGTTGGATTTAGTTCCATGGAAGAGTGTTGGGTCTCCCAAGGAAGGATATGATAGCCAGCATTTTTTTAAGTTAGAAATCACACAATTACAAATGTTTTTTGATAGAAAAGTTAGAGATCAACTGAAAAAGGCACAGATGCAGTCTCCTGGGAGCCTGCTGCCCAGAGATAACCACGGTTCACGTGATGCTTTACCTCCTTCTAACCTTTTCCAACATGCATATGTGTGTCTTCCAAATAGGGCCCTGCTGCAAATGCTATTATAGTCAGCTTTTTTTTTTTTTACCTTACGTGTGCCACAAATACCTTTCCATATCTCTAATATAGAGCTACAACATTTAAAAATATTTTTATTTATTTATTTGAGAGAGAGAGTGAGCATGCACAAGTGGGGGGTGCAGAGGGAGAAGCAGACTCCCCACTGAGCAGGGAGCCTGACGCAGGGCTCGTTCCCAGGACCCTGAGATCACCATGACCTGAGGCAAAGGCAGATGCTTAACTGATGGAGCCACCCAGGTGCCCCAGAGCTACAAAATTTTTAATGGCTGCATCGTATTTCGTTGTGTGGCTACAGTATAATATATTCACTTGGTCTCCTATTGTGTACATTTGTTTCATTTCCAATTTTGTTTTTGCTATTACATGCAAAACTGTGATGAGGATTTATGTGTGTGTGTGCCCACGCCCTTCACAGCCTCTTTTCCCCCCCTTACAGAAATAAGGAAATTTTATCATCCCTTGAATAAGATCCCTAATTCGTAGTGTGCTGGATTATGTTTTGAATATATTACATACCTTTGCCCTTGAAAATTATGGAAAATGAATTCATAAGAATTAGATTATGCTCTAGATGTGCAGAATGAAGTGTGGAAAGTTCTTTGGTTTTCTGATTAAATGATGAGTAATAAGAAGCCATGTAGGTTTCATGCCCTATTCATGAAAACCACTCATGGGCGCCTGGGTGGCTCAGTCGTTAAGCGTCTGCCTTCGGCTCAGGTCATGATCCCAGGGTCCTGGGATCGAGCCCCGCATGGGGCTCCCTGCTCGGCAGGAGGCCTGCTTCTCCCTCTCCCACTCCCCCTGCTTGTGTTCCCTCTCTTGCTGTGTCTCTCTCTGTCAAATAAATAAATAAAATCTTTAAAAATAAAAAAAGAAAAGAAAACCACTCGTAACTGTAGAGGGCTACTTCTTGAGTAGGAATTACAGCCCAGTAAAGATAACTGAATCTTTCTTTAAGAGTTTGCTCATTGCTGAGAGAAACTTAGGGCTATGTTCTCATGAATTTTCATTGCTCATGGATTTTTCTTCTATGTATTTAAAATGATAAAATGAGGGACGCCTGGGTGGCTCGGTTGGTTAAGTATCTGCCTTCGGTTCAGGTCATGATCCCAGGGTCCTGGGATCGAGCCCCACGTCGGGCTCCCTGCTCAGTGGGGAGCCTGCTTCTCCCTCTCTTCCCCGCTCGTGCTCTCTCTTGCTATTCTTGTCACTATCTCTCTCTCTCTCAAATAAATAAAATCTTAAAAAAAATAAAATGATAAAATGATAAACTCGTGGTAAAACCTTTAAATGGTACAGAAAAGCCTAAATAAAGTTCCCTCCTTTATTCTGCCTTTGTATTTTTTTTCATTCTCTAGAAATTTTCTATGCATTTACAAACATTAAAAATGTGCAAAGATTTTTTCAAAACCCCACAAACTGGCCAACAATATGCAAGGTCTGATCCAACTAGCTTTCTTCAGTTAACACATCCTTCTGTGCCTACACCTTATTCTGTTTAATTGGTGCCCTGTTTGGAGTTGTTTCAAGCTTTTCTTTCTCTCCTGCAGCAAAGTGGTCTGTTTTATTTATTTTTTATATTTTATTTATTTATTTTTAATTGGTCTATTTTACATAAGTCTGTCTGTAGGCTACATGCCTAGCAGTGGAGGACTTGGGTTAAGGGTCTGTGCCCTTAGAATTTTCATAGATATTGCAAAATTGCCCTTCCACTGCAAGTAGCTGGATTTGTTGCATCAGGCGTTTTTTTCCTGCCTGGCATAAACTCTGGATTAATACATCGGGAACACAAAGGTTCTGACCTCATCTAGGGGGAGGGCCATCAGGGTTAGGAGGCCACGGCCTTGGGGGTGCTTGGGGAGGGGGATATGTATTTACTGGTTTTCCCCTGGGATTGGCCAGAAACTGGCTTTTGCTTTTTTCAACCATGGAGTAAAAAGTACGTGTGTAAACTGGAGACAGCACCCAGGCAGGCAGCTTTCCATTTGACGATGTGTCTCAGAATCTATGTAGCAAATGTACCAACTGCACCGTGCAAATATGTAATGTAATAAATGTAAATATGACGTGCTCTAATCATTTCATGATCATTTTCCATCCCTCTCTATCTCTTTCACGAAGTCTTTTCTGATGTTTCTCCATTCTCCATCTTCATCTACTCCACACTATTTTTTTTTTTTGCTATTTTCCTTTTTTAAAAATGATCATTATGGCCAGTATTCATTTTATTGTTGTATTATCTTATTTTTGCCCAAATCTGTCTCCCTGATGAAATTTGAGCCAACAACTGTAGTGTGGTGTTGGCACATACGTATTTTGATCGGCTGCTTGCTTTGGAATTTTCCTTATTTTATGGGGTCCCTGTGCTTGGTAAAGGAGGCCCATCCCTGGACACTGCCATTGTTGGTCCCCAGAAAGGTGCTCACTAAGGCCTCTGTCACCTCACTTGTCCGTGTGTTGCTTTCCTGCCCAGGGAAGGGCCCAGCAAGGTGCCATCTTTTGTTGACTTGGTATTTGAAGCAGTGGAAGGTGGCAGACATTTGAAGATGTTTCTGTGACCCCAGTGGGCACAGCAGCTGCCACAGCCCAGCCTAACAGTATGAAGGGCCTGTGTTTTCTGAGAAGCTGGGGGCTTTCTGATGGGCCCGGCCAATGTTCGCTCGCTGCAGTCTTGGCCAGGATTTTTTTGAGTTGGTCTGGGGTTAGCCACCTCAAGGCTGAGACACAGAGAGGAAAGCAGGTCTCAGGAAACCTCTCAAATGTCAGTGAGCCTAAAACTGGGCCAACTCTTGGGTTGCACCCCGTTTTCCAGTGTTCTAGCAAGTGCTAGGAGGTAGTTGTTGGGGCTCAGGGACACTGCCCTGGATGGTGAAAGCTCAAGTCTGCTTAGGTTCGGCCTCTGGCTGGGCTCCTTGTGGGGGGGGGGGTGAAGGGGCCATCGTCTGCTCCCCCCCAGCTCTTTCTCCCCTCTGCTTTCTCTGAGGGCTTACACCTGGGGCCCTGCTCATGTGACCCTGCCGGGGGCTTCCTGGAGGGTAGCCTGGAACCTCAGCAGAGAGTCTTACAAAAGAAACAAACCAAAGGACTCTTATGTGTTTATTTTTCTTAGTGTTCAAGTAATAAATGTTCTCTAGCAGCAAATAAAGAGCACTCTGGAGGCAAGCAGTGTGATCGAAGGAAAATGGCCTCTGGAGCCAAATGGTTCTAGGTTGGAATGTGGGCTCTGGGACGTGTTCCTGAAGGAGCTGTCATGAGCTGAATTGTGCCCCTGCACATGGTGAAGCCCTGAGTTCCAGGGCCTCAGGATGTGACTGTATTTGGAGGACAGGGCCTTGAAAGCGGTAGTTGAGTTAAAATGAGGGCCCCAGTGTAGACCCTCCTGTGATCTGATTTGTGTCCTTATGAGAAGCGGGGACAAGGACACAGACACTGGGGATGTGCACACAGAGCAGAGCCCATGTGAGGACACAGCAAGAAGGTGGCCGCCTGCAAAGCCAAGGAGATGGGCCTCACATGAAACCAGGCCTGCTGCCACCTGGCCTTGGACTTGTAGTCTCCAGAACTGCGAGGAAGTGTATGTGTGCTGTTGAAGCCCTTCAGGCTGTGGTATGTGTTAAGGAAGCCCCGGCAAACAAGTACAGGTGCTTCTAGCAAGTCAGCTCCTCCGGCTTTGCGTCCCCTCTGTGCACAGAGGACCCAACACCTACTTCTCAGACCCAAGGCGAGGGACAGACATAATGCCTGGTTTAGAGTAGGTGCTCACAAAGGGCACTCGTGATAAGGCTAATTTAGTGATATAATGGTAGAAACCACCGCCACCTCCTCCACCCTGGTTTTCTGGCCTCGACCTGATTGGAGGGGTTTTGTGTGTTTGTTTGTACTTTCCTTTAAGTCCTTTTCAAACAGGGTTGCCAGGAACTCCTGGGATGGGGGGAGGCGGGCCCTTCATGGGTCTAGCAAGCAATGAAGTATTTGCTTCTGAGCCCTCCTTTCATCCTTTTAACCTCTTCACATACTGGGCCTCCAGGCACACTTGTATTTGGGACAAGGACGCTGCTGCTAAAATGGGCGAAAAGCGACCTTGGAGGTGGTGTGACTATTCACCTCCCCTGACATCCACTGTACTCATCCGCTTGCAATGGAGCGCCATAGCCTGGGGGGCTTAAACAGCAGAAAAGTGTTGTCTCGCAGCCCTGTGTGCTGGAAGACCAAGATCAACGTGTGTGCACGGCTGGTTCCTTCTGAGAGCCATGAGGGAGACTCCATTCCACGCCCCTCCTCTAGCTTCTGCTGGGTTGCTGGCAATCTTGGGCTTTCTTTGGCCCGTAGAGGCATCACCCTGATCTCTGCCTTCATCTTCATGGGACATTCTCTGTGTGCGTGTCTCCATGGCCAGATCTCTGCTTTTTATGAAGCTGTCAGGCACACTGGGTGAGGGCCCACTCAGATGAGCCCATCTTAACTTGATCACCTGCAAAGACCCCGTTTCCAAATAATGTCGCCTTCACAGTACTGGAGGGTAAAGCTTTAACATCTTTTTGGGGAATACGGTTCAAGGCGTACAGCAATTCTGTCAGAAGCTACCGTGCCATCAGTGGGTTTGTGCCAACGGCGGCAGCTGCCTGGAGGAGTGCCCAGGTCTGGTCCGCCCCTCCTGCCCATCATTTGGCTTTCAGCTCAGAGACCTCCAAGAGGCCTTCCGTGGCCATTCACAATATAGATGGATTGAATGATTAAGTAGATTGAGGAGCAAGATTAAAATGTGACTCAGAAGTATGCCGATATTTTTCTTTCTTTTTTTTTTTTTAGATTTTATTTATTCATTTTGACAGAGAGAGACACAGTGAGAGAGGGAACACAAGCAGGGGGAGTGGGAGAGGGAGAAGCAGGCTTCCCGCGGAGCAGGGAGCCCGATGCGGGGCTCGATCCCAGGACCCCGGGATCATGACCCGAGCTGAAGGCAGATGCTTAACCAACTGAGCCCCCCGGGCGCCCCCCGATGTTTTTCCCTTAAAAGTTGGGAGGGCTTGTCTCTAGCCCACTTAACTGTTATTTGTCACTTTCTTCTATATGTCGGCTGTGTCACCACTACAGATGGTATTTCAATAGCATTTTATGCCTGTGAATTGCAACGTCAGGCACCCTCCGAATGTCATCATGTTTCCTGTTCTGTGTGCGGAGCATGGCAAGAGGACTCTGGTTGTTGGATTTGGATTTTTTTTTTTTGTAGTGACTCACAATTTGATTATGATGTTATAGTAATTCACAGAGCAAAACTGGCTAGCACCCTTTTCTGAAGGACATCCCAGGTCTAGAAAACCTGTGAGTTAAGAGTAAGGGAAGCATTTACTGATTGATGGTAGTTAATCAGTTGGTGTTTACTGAGCATGTTCGATTTGCCAAAGCCATGCTAGGTGCTGTGCAGGTGCAGAGATAATATATGCAACAGTCATGGCCTCCAGCACCACACAAATCAAACAGTTGAAAATACACAGCAATACACACAAAATTGCATGAGAGTGTGTACTATGGAAATGAAGTAGGAAGGAGTGTTCACTGTGGGCCTGGGGTCAAGAACGGCTTGGTGCAGGAGCCGAGCTTAGCTTGGCCGTGCCTGGAAGGGGAAGAGGTCCCAAGAAGAGGAGGAAGACTGTGAGCCTGAGATAGCACCAACACAGCATTGCTAAGCACTGTAATAGTCCCAGTGTTCACTGAGCCACTTTGTTTTAATAAAAACTAATTTTGTTCAAGGGGCACCTGAGTGGCACAGTAGGTTAGGCGTTTGAATCTCGGTTTTGGCTCGGTTCTGATCTCAGGGTCGTGAGATCGAACCCCTCATCGGGCTTCGTGCTCAGCATGGAGTCTGCTTGGGGTTCTTGCCCCCTCTCTCTCCTGCCCCTCCCCGATGAGCATGCTCTCTCTCTAAAATAAATAAACATGGGGTGCCTGGGTGGCTCAGTCAGTTGGGCATCAGACTCTTGGTTTCTGCTCGGGTCATGATCTCAGTGTCCTGGGATCAAGCCCCATGTTGGGCTCTGTGCTCTGCGTGGAGTCTGCTTGTCCCTCTCTCTTTCCCTCTGTTCCTCTTCCTGTGCGTGCTCTCTCCCTGCCCCACCCACTCTCTCTAAAATAAATAAATAAAATCTTAAAAAAATAAATCTCAGGAAAAAAAGTTAAAAAAATTTTTTTTAAAAACTAATTTTGTGGGGCACCTGGGTGGTTCAGTCATTAAGCATCTGCCTTCAGCTCAGGTCATGATCCCGGGGTCCTGGGATCAAGTCCTGCATCGGGCTCCCTGCTCAGCAAGGAGCCTGCTTCTCCCTCTCCCACTCCCCCTACTTGTGTTCCCTCTCTTTCTTTGTCTCTCTCTGTCAAGTAAATAAAATCTTTAAAAATTTTTTTTTGTTCACAATATAGGTATGATATGGTTTATAATGGGAAAATATTGGAAACAACCAAAGTGCTCTTCAACCTGGAAAGAGTAAATTACAGTGCATCCAGGCAATGGAATACTCTACAGTTAGAAAAAAGAATGCAAACACTTTTTACTGATATGGAAAGACTCCCCAAATATATTGTTAAATGAGAAAGGCAAGTTGCAGAACAGTGTGAATGATACACACTAACGTATGAGAAACTGGAAAATGTCCAAGAAACGAATTACAATTAGGAGTGGTAGTGGTAATTATCCAGGAGTGGTAAACTGGGGTAATGGGAGCTAGAGCATCTGTGCATGTACACACATTTTAGAGATTTGAACGATGTAAATGTATCCTATTCAAAAAGCTAAAAAGAAAGGTGTGATGTTAGTAGCATTTGGTCACACTGTTGCTACTCTTTTTTTTTTTTTTTAAGATTTTATTTATTTGAGAGAGAGAATGAGATAGAGCATGAGAGGGGGAGGGTCAGAGGGAAAAGCAGGCTCCCCGCTGAGCAGGGAGCCTGATGCGGGACTCAATCCCGGGACTCCAGGATCATGACCTGAGCCGAAGGCAGACGCTTAACCAACTGAGCCACCCAGGCGCCCCACACTGTTGCTACTCTTAAGTGGATTTAAATGTCTCATATGCTTCGTCTTGGGGGCACATAACGAATGAAGATAACCAGCTACACTAGACATCTAAGGGATAAGCTCTTGCATTTGCTCCGAGAATGAAATTCTCTTTACCAGCTTTTCACTTTTATTGGTTATCACTAGAAATGTTTCAAACATAAACTAGGATAGAGAGAAGAGTATAATAAACCCCTTTGTACCCGTCATCCAGTTTCAACAGTTGTCAGCTGCTGGCCAATCTTGTCTCATTGCTTCTCCCTCCTCCTTACTGGCCCCCATCTACGCCTAACCTTGATTCTTTTGAAGGCAGTGCCTTTCTGATTGTGTTATTTGGAATTATTACTCTGTTCCCCTGAGTCCCACCATGGCCCCAGAAATGCAGAGCAAATTGGATGCTTAAAGGTGAAAAACAAAAAACAAAAAAACAAAAAACACTGTAACAGTTTGGCTCATCTCCGATGCATCTTACTTAATTTTTTTTTTAAATTCTGGTGAAGTAGACATAGCATGAAACTTACTACCTTAACCATTTTTAATGGTACAGTTCAGTAGTGTTAAGCATATTCACGTTGTTCAACTGATCTCCAGAACTTTCATCTTGCAAAACTGAAACTCTGTACCCATTAAAACAACTCCCCATCCCCCCCTCCCCTCAGCCTCTGGCAACCACTCTTTACTTTCTGTCTCTGTGAATCTGACTCCTCTGGCAACCTCATATAAGTTGAAACATCCAGTCAGTATATGTCCTTTCTTGACTGGCTTATTTCACTTGGTGTAAGGTCCTCAGGGTTCATCTGTGTGGTAACATGTGTCAGAATTTTCTTCCTTTTTAAGGCAGAATAATATTCCATTGTAGGGCTATACCACATTTTGTTTATTCATTCATCTGTCAATGGACTCTGGGGTCAACTTTACTTTTTGTCCCCTCTTAGAATATAGGGTTCCATGGCTCATAATAGTCTGATGCGATAGCACATCTGAATGTAGCCGCACACTAAGGTCCTCTAGTTAAGGGAATAATTCTGAGTCATTTGAGAGTTTTCATGCTAAGACTTGACTTGAAAAGACCAGCAAACCGTTTTTTTCTGCTCTTTTGACCAAGAGCACCTTTTTCTCACAAAGCTCTTACATTGAATTTTGTCTCTCACTGGGTTAGATTACGAATTTAAAGAGAGTAGGGCAGGGACTGGGGAGGTATCTTCTTTTGCCCAGTCCCTGGCACTGTGCTTGGTGCTGGCTGAGTGCTCCAGATATATTTGTTACAGAACGAACCATACTTTGGTCAAGGCACGTAACGGTATATGTGTAATGAGGGAAGTGAACCAGATGAATTATAAGTCTCCTTTTGGTTCTAACATTGTTTGGATCCATTATTAAATCTGATGATGAAAACTTCCGTCTCTGGAAGACAGAAAAGTAGGGGATGGGGGAGACACATTTTTGGATAGATAAGATATGTTTCAGTTGCTAATTATATTATCCAGAGGTGGTCATCTACAAATAGAACCATCCCAGGGTATAGTATTTCTTAAAATAACATTTTGGATTTGAGATTTCCTCTTTGTGTGGTGGTAACACTGTTTGAATAACAAAAGCTACCAGCTAAAAAGTTATTTTGAGTTTAGCTGAAGTGTGTACCACGTTTCCTAGATGTACATGGATAGAAAACAAACCTCTTGACGTCACCATCTTTACAAAGAATCCCATAGGAAGTCTTAACGATAATTTTACCATGAGAAGAAGTCAAAGCATAAGCAACAGAGGAAAATGAAGATTCCAGAATTAGAGCTCAAAAAGCTGGTAAGAAAATAGGGAGGGAGATGTGATTTGGGTATTGAATCTTGATTTACTGAACTTTGTGCTGGTTTCTGCATTTTTGTTTTAAGCCTGGTTTCCAAAAGTCTCTTGTTAGCAACCAGATGATCATCAAATAATTGATAGATGTTCATTTTAAGCCCATTTGGGCAACAGTGGCCTGGATTTTCCAGTAGAAAGATTTAGTAATTCTCTTGGCTTCTTCATGCCAACAGGGTTTTTTGGGGGGAAGTTGAGTTCTCTAATGTCTTGGAAGTAACCCCTGGAAAATTGGAACCAATGAATTGATTGCATGATGTACTTGGAATAGAAATGAAGAATATGGATACAGTTTATTTCAGTTTACAAATACCCAGCCTTAGAAGTGTTTAAATTTGTAAAATTAGAAGAGAATTTTTTTGGGCGTTTAGTTCCCCCCATTTGTTTTTTGAAACTTGAGTTAATGAATATGAATAGACATTTAAAATACACTCCTCTGATTTTATTCCCCATTTTTAAACAGTTGTTCAAAACTCTAGGGTCTGCTATTCTATCATCTTACTAAATGCTTTCAAAGGAAGAAAATTCTTTTTTTAAAAGAATGGGGGGTCCCTGGCTGGCTCAGTTGGCAGAGTGTGCGACTCTTGGTCTCGGAGTTGTGAGTTTGAGGCCCATGTTGGGTGTAGAGATTACAAATAAAAGGAAAACTGTTTTTTTTTTCTTTTTAAAGTGGGACTTGCAGTGCGAAAAAGGGTCATGAGTTGTCTCATTGATCGGCAAGCCTTAATAAATAGTCTGTTTTTGAACTGGAGAAGCACATCGGTGATTGTGGGAAAGTGCTAGTAACCGGCACACTGTGTTGCCCAAAAGAGTGAAAAAGGCAGTCGAGCTCTGTCTAAAGAGCCCATTATAGTGGTGAGGATCCCTCAGTGCCGACTGTTGGGGTGGAGACAAGGTAATGGTAAAGAGCAGCAGTGCTGTGGAGGGAGATGCCCTTTTAATTAGTTGATAATGCTCAGACTGTCACTAGGTGTTTCCAGAAAGAGCCTGTCTTAAAAAATGCTGTGCGCTATCTGTTTGGGTCTGTGTGGTACAAGGCCTTCCTTTCCTCTCCTCTCTCCCGCCACCATGGTTGACTCGTCTCCGCTGTTTTGGGCAGTGACCTGGGATCTGAGTGGGTCTTGTCACCAACCCCGCAGCCATAGGGCTCGGGGCGGCACCAGCCCCAGATACCTCATAGCTGGGGAGATCAGTTTCCTGTGGCTGCCACAACAAGTTACCACGGCTCCGGGTGGGTAAAAACACAGAAATGTATTCTTTCACAGTTCTGGAGGCCAGAAGTCCAAAATTCAGGTGTCAACAGGGCCGCACTCCCTCCAAAGGCTCTAGGGAAGAATCCCTTCTTTGCCTCTTCCAGCTTTGGGGGGTTTCTGGCCTTCCTTGGCTTCCTTGGCTTGTTGCCACATCACTCCAGTCTCTGCCTCTGCTTCCATATCACCTTCCCCTAGGTCTCTCTTCTCCCCCGTGTGTCTCTTAGGATCCTTGTCATTGGATTTCGGGCCCACTCAGGTCATTCACAGTCATCTCTTCATCCCAAGATCCTTACTTACATCTGCAGAGATCTCTTTTCCAAATGAGGTCACAGTTCCGCCTTCTGGGAATGAGGAGGTAAGACCTATCTTTTGGAGGGGGTGGTAACCATTCAACCCACCACAGTGAGAACGCCACGCCAGGACAGGGCCTCTGCAGAAACCACAGTGGGCGCCTTGAGAAGGAAGCAGAGAGAAAGAAACCCTTCTTGGGCAATACTTTAGAGCAACTTGTGTTTGTATTTTGCTTATTTGATCCTTATCATCATTGTTGTTATTATGTGGTAAATTATACATGACATAAAAGGTACCATTTTGATCATTTTAAGCACACAGTTTTGTGGCAGTAAGTATACTGACACTGTGATGCGACCCTCTCCACCATCCATCTCCAAAACCTTTTCATCTTGCCATACTAAAACTTGCTACCCTTTAGCCACTAACACCCCACTGAGCCTTCCCTCCAATTATTATTGTTCTTAAATCTTTTCAATTTTTGTTCTACTTTTAGAAGCATCATGTGGTCTTTTAAAAATCTGCCTGGTCATTGAAAAAACACTAAAAAAAAAAACTTTGTTGAGGCGTGTTTTACATATTGTATAAGTCACTCATTTCAAGTATACATTGTAATGATTTTTAGTAAATGTACACAGTTGTGTAACTGTCACCATAAAATGCTTTAGAACATTTTCGCCACCCCAGTAAGATCCTTCATGCCTATTTATAGTTACTGCCCGTTCCCACTCCCAGCCCCACTGCCTCCTGTCTGTTTCTATGGATTTTCCTTTTCTTGATGTTTCATATAAAGTTTTATTTAAAACTGAAAAATACATTTTTTTTCCTGGATTGTACTATACAGAGAAATACAACCCCATCCCCTGGGAGTCTGTTAGAAATGCAGACTCTCAGGCCTCACCCTGGACCGATTGAATCAGAATCTGCATTTTAACAAGCTCTCCAGGAGATTGTTATGCATATTAGATTTACAGAAGCACTGATACATTGTATTTACTTTGTCCCCTTAATATGTTAGGAGCATTTCCCCCAAATCATTAAATCTCTATTGAGAACATTTAAAATCCCATCATAAGACTATACCACAATCTATTTAACCAGCCAATTCAGGGCAGACATCAGGTTTCCCATCTTTTTTGCCACTGAAAATAAAACTGTGATGACCATTTTTGTACGTAAATCTTTGTGCATAGTTTTCTATCCAGTGTGTCAGTAACTCCATTTCTAGGAATTTATCCCAAGGCAGTACTTATAGATATACTGCTAAAATTGAGAACGTGCATATATATGCCGATCAGGGTAGTTGGCCATTGAATGCACTGGTTTCCTGGAAACCGGACCGGAAGCCCAGCAGATAGGGGACATCTGGATCCCCAACATGTGATGTTAGAGCCTCTTGCCAACTCTTCCTTCCGCCTTCTTGAACATCAGCTTCACTGTTGAATGAGATGAATGAACAAATGAATGAACAAAAACGGCCCCAAAAAGTGGAATATGGGTTGTTCCTCAGCAGCAGTGAGATAGAACGGGACAAAAAGCTGGACTCGTGCGGAGTAACTTTCTCATCTGTTGTGATCCTCACTGACCCTCCAGCTGCCACTGTCGGCAGCCCAGCATGTCCCTCCTGGAAGGCCCTGCTGCTCCAGTGACCTGTTGCTTCTTACTCCTTCTAGATGGGTAGTCGTGATCCTGGGAGGGATGGGCTCTTCCTCAGAACACACGAGGCTTCGGGTTCTGTTTTCCCACTTGTTGTTAGGATTGTGGTCTCTTAAATATTTTCTGGGTTCCTTAGTTCCTAGGTCCTTGGGAAGTATATGAGAAGATCAGGACTTTGCATATCCACCTCTCGTCTGCCCCGTTGCCAGGTTCATTAGGGTGAGGAGGAAGTGAATGCGTCTAAGCAGAGGGCTCAGAATTTTCCCATTACCTTTTCGGTACTGCCATGTACTTTGAGATTTCTACAGCTATAATGTTTCCTGAGGAGAACCATTTCTTTTTTTTTCTTGGGGTGGTAGTGGAGAGGGAGGAAGAGGTTATGAAAGTGCTCATCCTTGAGGGCTCACATCCGGCTCGCTGCTTCTGAGGGTCTGGGACCTCCTGTCATCTCACTGCAGGGGCAACCTTTTCGTTCCTCTGGACAGTGGATAACACACCAGAGTGTGTAGCAGCACCTCTGGGAGGGCTTGGTAAAACGTAGTGTACTGAGCCATAGTCCCAGGGATTCTGGTTCGTTGGTTTGGGGTGGGGCCAGGAAACCTGCATTTCTAACAGGTTCCTGGGTGATGCTGCTGTTTTGGGACCCCACTTCCAGAACCACTGCTCTAATCCTGCCCTCTTCCCTCGCAGTCAGTTCTAAGTAGGTGAAGCAAGGCGCTGGAGGACTGGTGTGTTTAAGGCTCTGGCAGCCAGGGATCACGTCCAGACTTTTAGATGCAGTGCTTGTGCTGTGTGCTTGCTTGCTGGCTTAGTGATACTCAGCTACTGAAGACAGGCCTCTCCTAGTGTAAGGACCAGCAGCTCATCCGAATTACTTCAAGGATTGAGACTGGGTTTTTGAGTCATTTAGGGAAATACGGAACCCAGGGGATAAGAACAGGAGCCCCAGGTCCTTAGGACCTCGTGGGAACTCTCTCCAGACAGCCAGTAGGCACAGGGCACTTGAAGGCCAGCCGAGTGCCCTTCTCCTTCCATTGTCACAGGGCACAGCTGAATGTTACAACCTTTCAGCCCCCGCCCTTTCTGTTGACTTCCTCTCCTCCCTGAAGGATTGCTACCCTCAGCTAGGGCAGGGCAACTTCTTCCAGAAGGGTCCCTGTGGCAGCAGGCTCTTTCCCCATCCATCCCCAGCCCACTGGTGGCAGAAGCTGCAGTCCTTGCTGAAATGGGGAGTGGACTGTGGGTCCTCACATTGCATTGTCATGACGCCTCAAGGGCTTACCTTTTCTGTTTACCCCAAAGGCTTAAGGACAACACTTGGGACCTGGAGAGGTTTAGGGGAGGTGGAGGGAATCTTGATTCAAGTTGGTCTTCAATGCTGAATCATCACTTAATGGGTGTTTCCAGTCTTCGTGGTGGCTGTGTGCTGTTTCGGTATAGATTCAGGTGGCAGGTGGTTGGCAATCTATTATAAATGAGAAGTACATTACAATATTCAGGATAGCAAGGGCTCCTGTAGAAACTAAGAGAGTGATTTGGCTTAAAGAGCCAGGCTGTCAAGCTAGATTTCCACTTAATTCTGTTGTCTGTCAGCCCAGGGATATCATGCCTAGTGGACAGCTCATCCCCTGCCCCATCCACCCCTGTTGATGGGAGTTTGCTCCAGAGAGTTGCATCTGTGAGGCAGTCTCTCCCTCCTGCTTTCATTCCTCCCCCAGCGTCTTCTTTTAGGCTCTGCTAGGCCACCTGAGCAAGAATCTACAGGCCCAGGTCATAAATGTTTCTGTATCAGATTCCCTTCAACAGTACAGGGTGATTCCAGCTCCCACATGGAAGTGTGGCCATTTATCAGTGTATGGTATTTTGAGAGTTCTGACTTTAGATCATTTTGAAGGAATTATCTTCTGAGGTCTTTATTTTCTATAAACTGACAGAAGCAGCTAAATCCTTTTGTGGGGGGCAAATTCTTGGCACTCTCTGTCATCCTTTGGGCTAGTCACGTTCCTGCTAAATTTCAGCTGAGCTCTGTGTGGACGCTGTAAGGTAAGGACACCATCTTATTTTTGCGAGTGTGCAAGAGGTAAATTAGGCTGTGGTGCTTGAGAGTGGAATTATTAAATATCAATGGGGGATAACAAATGTGAAGTAGCAGGCAAATCTTTCAATATGATAGCTGTTTCAGTGAAAACACAGCTGCTCAGATACTTTCCTAGCTATAATTGAGAACGTAATTTTCTTTAAGGCCATTCAAGCCACATCTTTTAGTGCCTTTGGGTCATTAAGAAGCACAAATGTGGGTCAGTCTCTGAAAAAGATGAATAAACATGGAGTGGAGGATGCTTGTAATGCAGAATGGCAACATCGAGGGCCCAGGGATTCTGAATAGACCAAAGACTAATTTGTTGTGTGGCTTACTAATAGACTGGAGTCAACACTTGACTAATATGGCCAATTCTTCCATTTGGAGTTAATGTTTACACAAAAATTTCCTCAGTAATGAATGGTTTAGAGTAAGCAGGCATGTCGGCTTAAGATAGTACTAATATTTCATGAGAAAAATTGAATGAGGCATGATGTTTAAATCAATAATTGAAAATGGGAGGTAGAACTTTCCCAAAGAAAATGGGAAGGCTAAATAAGAGCAGTTAATTGGAAGAAAATCAAGCCCACCCAATATTTAGACTGTTCAGAGGCCAAGTGAATATGAAAGAAAATAAACCCTTCTCTAGGACCATGATGTCATCACTTTCCTGGCGTATTGTGGAGCTTTTGATGGTGGTGTGGTGCTTTACATCAGCCAGGCTGACAGGAATGGAGGGAGCGTTGCTGGGCATTGGTAGTGCACTTGTGAAGAGCTGTGGAGAGATTTGCCTCAAGTCAGGGTGGACCCCTTCTGCCCTTGAGTCTGATAAAATCACCTAATGTCAGGCCACAGATGGAATTTCCACAGACTGTGCTCTGGGGACTGGTGACAAATTCTTTGTGAAAACTCTGTATGACACTACCGAATGGAGAGGTTTTCAGGGAGGGGATTGGGGGAAGTGCTCTTCAGCTGAACACCCTCAGAAGCCTGGATGGATTGTCACTCAGACGGCCTCTTGGCAGGCCTGGCTGTGTTTTGAGGTCTAGCTTTGTAAAGTAAGACAGCCCTTGCAATTATGACTTTTTTTAGTCAAAACTGGTCTGGATTTCTCTATAGTTAGAGAATGTAGTTTTAAAAAATGTAAAGGTGAAGATTCACATTTCTGTGTTTTGATAAATTCGTGAAATGTGTTGGGGAAAACAGTATAAACTAGAATTTCCTCAGGTTTAAAAGTTAACCAGCTCTGTCTGAAGATTACCAAAAGGCTGTGCACGGAGGTTTATTTTTACTTTGTTCAAATGATTGCTTATAAAAGTTAAGATATAAAAGCCAAAGTGCATACTACAGAGTAGGAAATCAAGTACTTTTATTTATACCAGACAATAGGAGAAAGATAAAATCAGGGTCAAACCCTCACAGAAGGCAATCCAGAAAGACTCTACAGTGAGGACGACGGGGAAATTTTTTTGAGCCGAGGACCACTTGACTTTGGTGACCGTGAAGTCACCAGTTTCCCAGGATCCTGCCTTTTCAAGTCATGTAGCGTTTGCAAAAGCCGATGAACAGCCAGTAGCTCCGTTTTCTACAAAAGGGTAGCCCTGGCTGACAGGGTGTTCTCAGGGCATGACCCCAAAGCCACACACCTTTCACACCGTGATGCTGCCATCCGGGACCTGGGATGGAGATGTCAGTCCAGACCCTCCCTGGCTGTTCGTTGAGCTACTGGGAAACTGATGATTCTCATAGATGCATGTGTGCACACCTGCGTGTACGACTGCAGATTGCTTGGTGAAATTTGCGTTTGAGTTCAGAGATAGGAGCTGACATCTGTGGAAGCAGCAGGTCAAAGACGACAAGTGAGTATGGATGATTCAGACGTGCACACAGACCTGTGGCTTTGCAGTTACAGAAAGTAAAAATACATTTTCTACTCAATTTGAATAATTGGAAATGTAAAATTCAAAGAGTGAGTTGTGATCTAGGACAGAGGAGCCCCTGGAATGAGTGACAGATTGGTGAGCTGGAGGTGGAAAGAGGAATGAAACAGCCATTAAAGTGACCTTCATGATGGATGGCCTCTCAGACCAGGGGCATCTGTTCTTATGGGTGTCTCTGCTCTGCTCTCCGTGTGTGTGTGTGTGTGTGTGTGTGTGTGTGTGTGTGTGTGTGTGTGT